>NW_017305408.1:2063981-2098964 GCF_001594115.1 Trachymyrmex septentrionalis
TTTTCAAATGTATTATTGCCAGATTCATAAATATGCGTTTTGTATATAATTTACGTTCCTAACCTATGATATACAAGCTCTTATCAAATGACATTTTACGAGTAACATCTATTGAATTTTGTTAATATTTAGCACATATATGCCATTATCAGTAATATTAATAATTTCGTTGGAATACATATTTCTCGCGATAATACTCACGTAAAAAACGGCGGGAAACTGTATTGCCAGGGCCATTCGATCTCTGCCATTGCTTTGGTTATCAACTGACGCAGACAGCTGTCAGACGCGTGAGATATCAGAGATCTTATAATTAGAAATGTCGAGAAAGAAAAAAATGATTTTTATTTAAAAAAACGCTTGATATATTTATCACAAATGATTGATTATCAAAAATCTTGTCTTTATTACAAAAATTGATGAAAAATAGCAACCGTTGTGTTATATTTTATATTACTACCTTCGCTTATATCCTGCTATATTTATAATCTATTAAAAACTTGACTAATACAGTGCAACTGATTCGTAATATATAGTAAAAATAGTGAAAATGGTCCCTAGGATTTTTAAATTATAAATACCGAGACATTCTGAAGATTCTGAATCTGTTGCGGAGTCACTGATAAATATATATCAAAATAGTATAATAATATATACATTTTATATATATTATATATTATAATATATAATAATAATATTCATTCTTTACAGAAATCTCTAATATTAGCTATTATAATTATTATTTATTACTGAAAGACAATAATTAATTACTTGGAATATTATGGACACTGAACAGTGTTTTTAAAACTTAAAATACATAATTTAAGTTAATTAGTAGTATTGGCCTTGCCTTTTAGTAGTATTTTATTAGATTTCTATGTATAAAGGGATGTCAATGGTTGGAATTTAGTAACAGTCTTTCACTTGACATTTTCTTCAATGCAATTTTTAATTTGCATTGGTTGTTTATATTAGACACAAAATTGGGAAGTAACGCGTTACTTTTTAAAATAAGTAATTAATAACAGTAACGAGTTATTTTTACCAAAAAGTAACTGTAACAGTAATGCGTTATTTGTTTTAACGTTCCTACCTCTGATTATGCATATCAGTTACGAACAAAGACTCTTGTAGACAATTAAATAATGATTCTGATAAAACACTTGCTCAGGCCCAAGGACTCTGAATGGTCTTAAACTAGCAAATGGATTCTTTCCACTATAGAGATAATTTACTTTTCTATCCAGGATAGTGTTTATTCTATCTATCTCTTCCTCTAATTCTTTTTGCATATAACATGTTAAGATTAATGGATAATTTTGTTTCGCTAGCATCTGTATGGACGGTGTCCATGTATCTCCATTGGAGATATGTTCATGAATACCTGCATTAAATCCCACAACCAAGTCCGGTTTTATGAATAATGAATTGCATAAGTAATCCTCATATAACACATCGTAAAACTCCAATGAAAGTTTCTTCTTTTGCAATATACAGTTATCACAAATGTGTAATAGATTGGATTTATATTTTAATTCTGGCCCAATCATTATAACTACCAATGATATTATAGGCTTTATTAAATGCAGCAGGATTTCCCATGTCATCAATGTAGTTTCTTCAACATAATTTGCAGCTATAACATGAATAACTAGATCTTTGCGTTGTGGTACATAGTCTAATATTTGCATGGCATGGAACAACGTCAAGGGTCGTGTGAGATATTGTGAATGCCTAGCTGCTAAGATATTGTATGACATTTCCGACTCAATCTGAATATTTCCATAAATGTTTATAAAGTCATTCATATTCCGAAATGTATCAGTGTAAAAAACGTACTGCAAGTAATGCATGTCCAAAGTATTGTCTTCTCCATTTATAAACAATAAATTTGAATGAAGACATAGTTCCAGAGAAACGCAAGTGTCTTTGTGTTTAATGCTATCTTTGTGATCTTTACAGAAGCTGACAGATACACAGCTTTGGCAATCCTCCAACAACTGACCATCCTGTTCATGGCAGACTGTACATTCCCTTGGAAACAGGAACATTTCTTTCTCGTACATTTCTAGAGGACGTCCAAGCTTGAATGATATAAGCAGAATCAAGTTCAGTTTCTGGTCATCCCACTCCTCTGAAGTTCCGTGATTTTCCATTTTGAAGTCTCGCAGTATGTCTTGTATGGCTTTACACAAAGATTTATGCTGCGACCAATGCTGCTTCTGATGCTGTCGATTACAATAGGCGATCATTCTGCAGCCACCACATTTCTTCAAACAGACGCCGTTGCCAAATCGTTTGCAAACGTGACACATGGTCGCATAGAAGAACGTATTATAATTAGCAATTATTTCATTTTTTGTTTCTAATTCCATGATTATCAGTCTTGTATCATATCCAAGCTATCCTTTGTGTATGTGTGTATTGATGCAAAATAATCTTTTCTCGTTTTAATTCCTGCATCCAGACAATTCAGCCTGTTTTTGATAATGTTTATAAAGTACTATAATAACATTGATTTAAAA
The DNA here is from genome assembly GCF_001594115.1 of Trachymyrmex septentrionalis. NCBI lineage: Eukaryota > Metazoa > Arthropoda > Insecta > Hymenoptera > Formicidae > Trachymyrmex > Trachymyrmex septentrionalis. The sequence continues at coordinate 2,066,507 of NW_017305408.1, forward strand.
GATAAACATTGTACACAGTTTGGAATTTGCTTGAAATTGGTTAGAATGTTGTTTTGCAGGCTGTACATTGATGCGCATGCGTTTTGTTTCCCGCGCTTTTAATTCTCTGAATTGATGCGTTTGTTTTGACTGTGTTGAAAATCTGTACTTCATCGGTCTGTTTGCGTGCTTGCACTTTTTGCACCTAACATCTTCGTTCTCTCTTTTTTTCTATACTTTTTTAAGTACAAACATTTTTGGGAATTTTAAGCAACACAAACCTCATAGCACTTCATAGATCTGTTCACGTTGCTTGAAATCCTCAAAAATATTTGCATTTTTTTAATGAAATAAATATATATTCGTGAAGAGAGAGAATAAGTGAATGTGTTGAGTGTAAAAAGTGCAAACAGCCCAAACAGACCCCTCATGTCTATATAAACACCACAATTACCGACAGTTTAATTATCGTCATTAGTACAAAGAGTCGAAGAAATATAATTAAATTTAAACTGCTACTAAAATTCTTTAAAAAATTCCATAGACTTTAGTTTATTTTAATTCTCTGCATTTAGAATCTATATATTATTTATTTTCATAAAAAACATACATTCTGTACAACACAGAATTTACAAAATTTCCAGCATCACAGGAGATTGGAGTGTTATAAGATGTGCACAAATATATATACACACAACTCCACAATATAAAAACTTTGTATTACACCCTAGTAATATTCCTTGCGATATACATTCATATGTACATACGCAACACACATATATATATGTATATATGTATACATACATATATGTAGTTTAATTGAATTAATATAATTAATACGTGATATATAACGATATTTATTCTTTTTTTTTAAATACTATTCTCTGTCTAGGAAGAGTTCTGAACTGTAATTAAAATGACAAAACATGCCACAAGACCAGTCAACTTACAATTAGACTTGAAAGTCAAGACAGCATAAAATTTGCCTTTTTATGCAGGACTAGTTCTTATTGTTTATCGAAATGCACTGCAAATTATAGCAAAATTTTGGCGTTTTACAATTTCACTCTTTATCATAGATAAATTTTGCTTTATAATATACACGTCGTACAATTACGCGATCTATGAAAACTGGCAGGTGCACAAAATTATCAGTCGCAATTATATCCAATCGTTGCATTTTTTAGGCTTTAAAAAATCGTACAACACGGACAACATATTGTTTGCATATCGGACATTCAGACATTTGTTTGCCACAATTTATGCAACAAGCCATATGACCGCATTCCAAAATAACACACTCAATCGGCGCATCCCAACAGATTTTACACAATTCTTCCTGACTGAGTTGTTCCACATCTGTAATTTTAATAACTTATTTATAGTAAATGACAGAACATAATAAAATATATTAAATAATACCAAAACAAGAATATAAATAAACGCTCGAAGTTTGCAATGCAAAACAATTCAAAAATCAGCGACCAAATAACGAGCAATATAAAGAGTTTTGTTATATATATTAATATAAATTTTACCTATCAATATAATTATCAATATATAAATTATAATATAAACGTTTCGACTCTACAGAGAGCCTTCCTAGAGACATAACGTTATATATCGTAATTGTTAAAATTAAACGAATATTGTTGTTACACATTTTTTATAAAAACCTTTGAGGAAATTGTTGTTGCACCATTATATAAATCAATTGTGAAGAAATTCTTATATTATGGTACTAAATGTAATTCTCAACGTTAAACGAATAATTAGTTTTGCATTTTTAATATAGACATGTTTTGAAGATCTGATATGGTTCACTAGTATTTATCATCAATAATTGATATGGGATTCTTCTTTAATTTAAAATAATTGTAAAGCGAAAGAAATATGTTAACTTATTTATACTGAAAAAGGCTTTGTGTAATCGAAACATTTATATTATAAGTTATATATTGATAATTATATTGATAGGTTAAATTTATATTAATATATTAACAAAACACTTTTTATATTGCTCGTTATTTGGTCGCTAATTTTTGATTGTTTTGTATATTAAATAATCTTTATACCTATATAAATATCTCTTTACTGTCTAAACAACAACATTATATTTAATATGAATATAAATATTATCCGGTTGTGTTATGATATAATACATTTTACCTTTTCTAGACTGATTATACTCCTGCCATAATCTGGTCACTTTGTTCAATAAATCCGGTCTCTCTATGCAGCCTTTATAATCTACGCGATTTGTACTCAACAAATTTTTTAATTGTTTAATACTTAGATACTCTAATTCTGACGCTTCTTTTATGTCTGATAATTGTACCTTGTCTGACCACTGCAAATAGAGATAAAATACAATATAAATACTATACAAGTATTTTATAAATGTTGTTTACAAGCATATATACCGTGGGAATCTCTGTGACCATATCCGATTTTTTTTCATTCGACGTTTCGGGAACTTCCTCCTGCTCGATGATTACTGGCTGCGATGCAGTACTGGGTCCAGTTAAACTGCTGTCATTCCCAAATATTTCTTCTATTAAGAGGTCAGTATTTTTCGTTGGTCTCTCCTCGGGTGATTCGCTATCACTGCTAAGTGGAACACTAATAACTGGACTACTATGACTACTTTCACTTGCTTCCTCTGCCATTTCAATATCCTCGTTTCTTACAGGTTCTGTCGATGCCTGCACGTCCGCCGCATTCGCACCAGGTTCATTATTTGCAGTACTAACATTTGGCATATTTTCCATTCTATTTAAAGGAGGATCAACTCTGGAACTAAAGTCATATTACTTAAAAAAATATTTTTAAAAGAGGAATATATAATTTATATAAATTTTGTATTAAAATAAAATAAAATAAAAAAAGTTCATATTAGGCAAAAAACTTGGCTCTCAAAAAATTCAAGTGTTAAGTCTAATCATACACAATTGAAAAGCACAGATAATAGGAATAGAAAATAACAGATTTTATTCTATTAGAAATTATGTATTTTGATATAATTGATAGGAAAGCTGTTATTCCCTGTTCTTTTCATTAAGTCTAAACTGCCAATAATTATATACACTGCAATGTAAAACGTACCGTTGTTCTTCCCCAACATTTTGCGTCCTGAAGCTTGTAGTGTGGTCAGAAGTCAAGCTCGAATCAGTTCCGTTAGCAAAAAGCATTAGTAAATGCACCAAGTCTTCTTTCTCTGAAAATTGAAGTATAGTTTTTTATAAAAAAAAAATTCTTCAAGTTCTTATGAAATTGATATTAAGAAGGTATTATTACAGAGAGAGACATGTTGGCAGGCAGCACTATACATATTAATGCACGTACCGACACAACCCTTAACAGAAACTTTTTTTGCCACAAGATACTGACGCAAGTCCCTAGAACGTATCTGTCTTATTTGATTTCTGATGAGTGGCCTCATTGATAATAGACCGCAACTATCGCAGGTGAACACCTTGTCGAACCGTTTGATTACACATTCGGAACAGAAATACCTCAGGCAGTCCACGCATTGTTTCTAAAAATTGTACAAGGAATATAAACATATATATGTCGAATATTAAACCAAAATTTTCTAATCACGAATTATGATAAAGTACGATATCAAATATCAGGCAAATAAATTCCTGGAACCAGATTACTGTGGAGTTCTTAATAAAAAAAATTTCTAGATTATTTAACAGAAGAAGGTCAAATGTTAATTGCTAAATAATTTAGTACGCAGTGAATCTGTGTCATCACTTCTACGGTGACATTTGCATGACAATTTGAAGGCCCAAATTCATTGTCCGGACAAACAAGACTTGTCAAGGTTTGTCGAATTGTCGGATCGCCCTTGGAACCGGTCGTTCAGCGAGGGAGAAGGGCCAGGTGTTCCCGATCAGGGTGTCCACTCACTTTTCTTTTAAACAGGTTGAACTTTGCATTGCAGGCCTCGCAAGCCATCTCGGGTCGCCCGTTATCGCCCGTTCGTTTTCTGAAACGTTCTCGTTTTGCGCGCCGTGAGATATCACTGTGTTGAGAAATCGAATGGGAATAACAAGTACTGTACGTTGTATTCTGCATGAAAATCTGGAGCAGCGTAACGTGAACGCCGACGATCGTGATGTAAGAAGAACGAGCCGGACGAGCGTAATCCTTTCAGATCGATAGTATGATATTGTTATCGGTTCAGTACGATATAAGTTCGTATAAGTCCGAATCAGTCCGAATTACTCCGATTACTCCAAAGTCCGAACAATCCGACCAGTCCGACTATGAAGGAAAAAAAAAACAAAGATGCCCAATCGGTACAGCAGAAAATGTGTTTCTATCTTATTTACATATGACAATACAGGTGCCTTTTCATGCCGACACTCGACGCTCATTTTTGCTTTTCAAAATAAGGCTAAGTCAGATCTTATATTCAAGACCGTCTTAAGTACAGTCTTAAGAAGTGACGTAACCAATCAGAGAGCCGTATTAGCGTCTTAAGACATTACTTAAGACGATCTTGAAGTAAAAACGGGATATGAATAACGTCCTAAGTCACGTGATACAAAATTGACGAATATCAATTTTGATCACGTCTATTTTGACGCTGAAAATCAGCGTCAGCATGAAAAGGCACTTTAATAGTGGGCGAGTTCAAAACGGCTAGGCACGCTTACCGTGCGATTGAATATGATTGATTGAATCTATAAGTACCGACGAGATACTATTAAAGACCGATATCCTTACGGGAGTTCGCGTCCTTGTGAATTTTGAAGTAATTAAGAGTTAAAAAACTGATAATATTATACTAATTTTATGATTTATTAATTTAGTCGACGTATTAATGCATTTAGAACTCAATAATACTCGATTTTTCTTTAAAATTGTAATTTCAGTGGTATCGTTAAAGCTGAATTATCAACAGAGATGATAACTGCGAAGAAAAAAAATTGTAATTTTTCTGCAATATATAAGATATTATAGCTTTACAAGTATGCATATTTATTTATGGAATATTTATGTAATAAAAAATCATGAATTTAATAATGTATGAGCCAAATATTTATGTTAATAATAGCAAATTTAAATCAATTGTCGATAATGTCAGCATTCTTCAATTACCTCCGGGCCCTTGGGGCCCTTTTTATTCGCCGAAAATTTACCCAGGATTGACGGTCTTTAATAGTATCTTGTCGGTGCTATAAGTAACAATCGAATATGCTCATTTACTCGGCGAGCGGGCTAGCCGCTAGCATTTGTCAACTTGAATGTATCCGCTATCTTATCGATGCTATCACCTTCATTCCCTGAATATGGTGGAATCAATCAAAAATTATCACTCGATTACTTAACTCTTATACTAAAGGACTTTATTTGTGTCGACTTGTGTTATCAAATGAAAAGCACCCATTGTCTGTTCTTATTTATTTCTAAATAATAACGGCTGCAAAAAGAAGAAAAAATATTTAGAAACGATTGGAAAGTTACTTTATATACAAGTTACTTATAAGTTATTTTTTTATTTCAGTGGAATAATTTTATATATTTTATTTATTATAGTTTTATATTATATTTTATATATAATTATATTTGTGCCTTTAGTCCGCAAAACGTTAATGATTTGTTTACATAAAAATTGCCGATAAATTTAAAAATGTTATTAAATTGGCATCGATTATGTTTGATGTATTTTGTTGATAATTTAAAACTTGTTGACATAACGAGTGAATTATCGACAAAAACCAAGCAAAGGTTGATTCTTATCTTCAATTTGCTATTAGATTAACAAAAATAAGCTCAATACGTTTTTATCGATAATTTGTTCTCAGTAAATTTTGTTGTATTTCTTCTTTTACAGATTTTATAGATATTATATAAATACAACAGAATTTGCATCAAATAAAGGTATCTTTTTGTTACTAAAATTTGTAGTAAGCATTTAACAAAAGGAGGAGGGCCCATAAAGACCGATTTCGGCCCTCTCCAAATTTTGTTACGAAAATCTATATTTTAAGGTCAATTACTCTTCTCTTTTGTGGATTTTTCGAGCAGTGTATTTATTTTTATCTCATTATTATGGCCCGGATATTGAAGCACGATTCAGAATATGAAATGGATGCAGCTTTTTAGTCCGAAGACAGATCAATCGGAAGATGACGAATAAAACATAAAAATACATTTAAAATTCAAAATATTGATTTCCAAATAAATATATGGCAACTTCATCGCTCCGTTTAAGCTGGAATCACTCGAATTGAATGTAATTGACCTCAAAATATAGATTTTCGTGAGTTTGGACAAAATTTGGAAAGAGCCGAAATCGGCCCTTATGGACCCTCTTCCTTATTTTCAATAGACTCGGCTTACTTGGAACATAATAATAACCCAAGGAATACACTAAGTCAACAAAAAATCAAAGTGACTTTATTTTTATTCTTAACGTCAATAAACAGTTAAATTTTCTAACCAAAAATTATTATTTTGACGTCAAAATAAAGTTATTTTAACTTTCTTTTGGCTTGATGTATTTCTTGAGGAATTTAAAGTAATAAGTGGTGAATATAAATACAAACACGTAAGTCTCTCCAGTTATCTGGATGACATTGTGTGTGGTAAACGGAAAGTGAACAGTATAGGCTCGGCACACTTAACATGTCAATTTAGTCACTTCACAGAACTTAACAAGTCTTACAGATATACAGGTAGTTCTAACACTTCTAATCAATGTTCTGTTTGTTGTCAACTGCTCACAAAATATTCATAAGATGTCCTCTTAGGATCATCGTCGTGGTTTATTCTATTATTATACCCATGAATTCTACTGTGATAGTTCTACCCTGTAGGTAGTCCAACATGGATTATCTACAATTTTACCGCCTGACAAAACATGTATAATAAATATCCTATTAGATGTCTATTAGGATATATTACATTATTTTTGTATGGAAGAGAATCATGTTGAAATGTATGGAAAGCATTTCTAGAAAATACATTTTATTGTAATTATTATTTATATTTTACACTCGCTCGCGCGACAATATTTTATAAATAGTTTATTTTATACACTTGGCAATGAAGCAGTTTGTACCGATATTAATATTAAGATACACATCACTATATTTATATTATGGCAGCAAAGTATCGCGTTCCGGAATTCTTGATTATTCGGTACGTGCTGTGATAGTGCCTCATTAGCTATGTATACATTACATAGGACATTATCCCCAAAAGTGTCTGCATACCTGTTAATCAAAATCTCACAAAGAACCTTAGAATTTCGAGATTATATTAACCAAGATTATATTAAGACTTAACACATTACGTGTGAAAGAAAATAAATTAGATTCATTTCTAACGATATAGTACTCTAACAAAAATTCATTTATATGTACATGTCAATAGTTCGCTTGAATTATAAAATATATTTATATAAATATTAACATAAGAAAATAAATTAATAAATTATACGTGTGCAAGAAGAAATACTTATTCAAATTTACTCATTCCTATATGATCACACAAATCAATACTTTACTGTTTGTCCGTGCCTCTCTTCGTGATTCAAACAGTCGTATCGTATATACATGCAGTTATATGGCTAGATCAAAGTATTCTCACGCTGCATATACAAAACAACGAAATACTTAAAACAACGTTCGTTATATATTTACAACGAGCGTCATACATTTTACAATGCCGACGACTAGCCAAAACATTTTACATTTTCTCGTATTCGGACAGTATATAAATTCAATTTATCACGTTATCACGATAATGGTAATCCCACACAGCCCGCCCTATTATCTGTTTAGCAGGTTCCCTTTACAAAAATCAATTTTTTTTTACGTCTCGAAAGATATTTACAGCGCGTTAATTAGCAATAATTGTCATTTCGGATTTATATTGTAATTAAACAGTATTTTTTCTTGACGCAATGAGTTTAGACAACTACGAACTGAACGAAGATGCAATTAACTTCAATAACGAAGACAAGTCGACTCTCTTTCACTCTTCAAGACAGAGTTCTAACTTTACTTCAACTTAATTTGTTAGAGAATCTGGTCGGAGGAAAAAGGGCCGTGTGCGGACCATCGAAGACAATTATAATTGTATGTACAATTACATACAATGATTAAAACTACATGGGATGTACAGTGTCCTTTGTGTTCTGCCCTGATATCCTTGTGAGGGGCTCTTCGTCGAGATCGTTGGAGATTTGATTCCAATGTTCGTCTTCCTCATTCTCCTCGTCGTGCAACGAATCTTTCCTGAAGAACATAGTTACAGTTTTTTACTCGTATATGTATATTGAGATACACGTCACTATTTCAATATAATAAAAATTAAGAGCAAGAAGAAATTAGAAAAAAATATAGCTTCTTACCCAAAGAAAGGTTTCTTTCAAAAATTAAAAAAAAAATTTCTTTGCTATACAGTTAAAGAAAATTTTTATTTCTTTGATCTCTCTCTGAACGTCATTTCTTTTATAAATATGATATTCAAGTACATATATAGTAATTGAAGATTGAATTATTTTAAATATTAAAAGATCCAGCTTCGATCATTATAGGCCTTTAATTTCTAGTATTGATTGTGTTCTCTCACATATTATCGTATATAGTCTAAAATAAAGTTTCTTAATATTGTCATTTCTTTGATTTGAACATCATTTTTTGAAAGCAAATAAAAAAATTTATTTAATTTTAAAAAGTGATATTTAAATTAAGGAAATAACGTTCAAATCAAAGAAATGTTTTCTTTAACCGCGTAGCAAAGAATTTATTTATTTGAATCGAAAAAACCTTTCTCTGAATGTTCGAGAAACACTTTAATTAAAGTGAAGATTAATCTAATTATTTAAATTCTCTTTCTCATTCCTATGAGCTACATCAAATAAAATTCTGGGAATTTTTCAGAGTTTTTTAGATCTAATCGAAGAGTTCTAGATGATTGTATAATATCAAGAATTATATTACTAACTGATACTTGTTGTTGGATGGCAGGAATAAGGATTTTGGACAGTCCTTGAAGTAGGGCCAGCACTCGCCGTGAAATTTCCCACGGTTTTCTGCCTCGACGTATTCCTTGAGGAGGTTTGCAAACGGCGATCGGCTAGCGCTAAAAAACAAAATGCCTGGATTAAATTCAACATTATTTTATGTGACTAAAATGTGCTTATTATGACTATTTACTCTCTAAATTATTTGGTGTAAAATCTTACATTCTAAATAGTAAAAATTGTCTTGAAAAAAATAAAGAAAATTTTGAATTATTTTTAGTAAAACATTTCATTCTTCAGAATGACAATAATTCACTTTAAAAGTTTTAGAATAGACTTTACCAAACACAATAGAGTAACATTTCACCCTGAGACCTCAAAATCATACCTTATTTTAGGACTTGATTACTAAAAAGCTACATATAATACAAAAAAATCTTTTTATATCTATTTGTTACTCTTATTTTTTAGTGTACAATTTATTATGTGTAATAATTATTCTTGATAAACAAACTGGCAGCGCTACAGCACGTCTTTCGGAGGCCTGTGCGTAATGAAGGCATTCACGATAGACAGCAGAACAAGCAAGACCAAAATATGCTGTAGCAAAAATTTGATATTAATAAATAGATCTTAAGATTTGAGACTTACTACTCAATTGTGTTTGCGGACTTATGAAACAGAATTACCCGGAACTACACTAAAAAAAAGAAGTGTTTAACTTTAAAATATTAAAATGTTTTATTCTTGTTTCTATTTTTTAAACACTTGAAGATGTTTTAGTTTTAAACAGACAAAACATAGTTTTCAATAAACAAAACATCTTTGGGTATTTAAAAAATGAGGACAAGAATAAAACATATTTCTTTTTACAGTATACTCCACTCTACTCTTCAGAGAAGCTCCTTATTGCAGTTTTACGAACCAGACTACTTACGTAAAGAACAACTTCAGCATCTCGCCGATAAGCCCGAAGTTATTCAGATGATGTCCCTGGACTTCGCAAATCGCTCTCAATAGGCATGCCTTCCCGTTCATTCCCAGCGTGGACAGCATATCCTCGGCAGTGACATAGAGTAGAGCTCGCTCGCCGCCGTGGAACGCATTTTTTGGCACATCTGTTATGTCTCGCTTGTGTAATCTACGCTTGATAAATGCTGCGATGAAGTCAGCCATCATCATGCCGGCCTGCCGGCTCTTCAGCTTCCTGTCGAAACTCGGCGGCAGAGCGCCGTACGGGTTTTCGTTATCCGTCAGGCCCAGCTTGTCAAAATCGACTGGGAAAAACATAATTAATAGCATCGCGTAATTCTAGCATCACAATTTTCTTTAGGTTAATCACATGACTCTCCAGCAAACAAGTTCATGTTATTTATCATCATTTTGACGTCTTCAATGTAAAATGACAAATAACTTCAGCTTGTTTGCTGGCTCATCCACGTGGCGGATGGACTTACTCGTGAATGGCAGGCTGATGGTCATATTGCTGAGGAAGCCGTAAGGAGGATGGCGAACGAAGGGCAACGCCAATGTTGGCGTGATCGTCATGACGGTGCCAGGTGGCAATGCGATCCGTCCATCATTCGTGAACCATAAGACCCTCTTCTGCCTATGATGCGGTGTCTGGCGAGAAGATTCGCCTTCGTGAACGGTATCGCTAAATGTAGATGATGACTCTCTCAGCACGGCCAGACCGAGCAGCAGCAGCAGAAGACATCCTCTTTGAGACATTCTGCGCTGTTCGAGTTGTCGTAACGAGATACCTATTAGGAATGTATGTACTGTCACATCAATTCTATTTCTACCAATATAATATTAAGTCTATTTTTAGATTCTTTTTTCAATACACTGAAAAAAGGAGTGTTTAATTTTAAGATATTAAAATGTTTTAATCTTGTCTCCTAATTTTTTAAACACTTAAAGAGTAAATTACTTAAGTTTTGTCTATTTGAAAAAGTTGAAAACTGAAATATCTTGAAGTGTTTAAAAAAATGGGGACAAGAATAAAACACATTTCTTTTTACAGTGTATATAATAGATTAGCTTTTATTTTGATTTCAGGTTCTAGCTATTCACTGTGGATCTTGACATTGATGATGTCAAAAGCGAAAAAATATATTATGAAAATTCTTGCAAAAAAAAAACAATTTGTTACTCCCGCGTGCATCTCTCGGAGAAGCGAATAGATTCACCGTCAAAGGGGAGCTAAATACTCGGCTAAATAAATACCAAGAGGCGGCATCGACTGTGGGCCGTAGATCAAATTAATCGTTTTATTTGCGAATGAAACTTGCAAAGTGGCGTGTAATAATTCTCATATCTCTCGATGGCCCAGCGGTACTTCAAGTAGGACGACAGACCTCGTGAAATTATTTACGATAAATATCCCACGACGGGATACATGCCTGTGCTACGTATCGCAGTCACGAGACTTACGGTACCTGCGGTGTGTTCACTTCAAGTCGGGTGTCAAGGAAAAACTTTTCTGCGACAGGTATCGCCGATGGATTTTGTCGTCTACCTTGTTGTCGCCGCCATCGTCAGTGACTTACATCCTTGTTCGCGCAAGAACGGACGAGGCACGCGCGAGGGAATTTCCTTCTGATTGATATTCGGGACGGGTAGCGCGCCTCGCGCTGTCCAATTCGATCAATTAGAAATTTAATTTGTGGATAAGGAGGATAGAGACCGTCTCTTAGGGAGATAACTGTGCTCCGTCTCGTCGCGCAATAACGCTAAATGTTCATTTATCACGTCGCAGGTTGCTGAAAATTCGCATCGAAGAATTATTTGTCGAGGCGCGTCGTAAATTAATCAAGTCGGAGTGTCTTCGGGAAGCCCGAGGCTTGGAAATCCGAGGGAATAGAATTCGGGGAAAATTCCCGCGCTCGCGGGATTTTCCCTTCATTATTCGTACTATTACGTTTCTATTACGTGGTCGGCACTCGAGAATATTAAGCGCACACACACACACACACACACACGGTGATGAGGTTCAGCCCCCATACTACTTTAATTGCACGACGGACGCATCGTGGTACGTATGTCGATTGTTATCGCGAGCCTCGTGTCGCATTTCTTCTTTCCTTTACGTCGTGACAACAACTCGATGGCACGTCGTCGCCGTCGTCTTACCGGTCATTACGGTTACCGGGACGTTACGTGTGTGTGTCGAGATTTATTAGGCTTTGGCCATCCGACCGGCCTCCCTATCGGCCCCCCCCCCCGCCCCCGGTATGTAACAGTATATAAACTGCAAAACAACATGATTAAGGGGAATCAGGTGTGTGCCCTAGAAAAATGCAAGTCGTACGCGTGTTTGCCCGTATACTGTCCGCGTATATCATTGCATCGCGTTCGTTTCTTTTCTTATGAAGTAAGAGATGTTGCTCTCGCAGATCCCGATATATATTTGATATCCTTTTCTCTCTCTCTCCCTCTCCCTCTCTCTGATATGCACATATTCGAAACTATATTCTCTAAACCTTTTTTTAGAGTGAATATCACACTGAAGAATGAAATTTCATTCTTAAAGAGTGGAAATTGAAGCCATTCTTTTTTAAGACTAGCTCAATTTTCACTTTTTAGAGTGAGATTCTACTTCAAAGAATTTAGAGAGTACATGTAATTATTATTAATAGTAATGTAAGTATCTGACTATAATTGTAATAATATGAAATACCAAAAACTTGTCTCAGTTTTTGCATGTTCACTGTTGAAAGAGCAATGGTTTTATAGCGATGATAAAATGCACGCATTAACGCATTGTTTCATTAGTTAATAAAGTCTGTGCATTGGATCAATATTCGAATTCGTTATATGTATTTAAAAAGATGTTTTAATGGGGAACGTTATGATTATTCAAAAGCACAATGTGCTTTTTGTTTTCTATTTCTTGCTTTTTGCTGTTTTTTTCACGTCTTGTCTTTTATCCGGTTTTGTCTCATTCATTTTTTTGTTCCATGCCGCCCAAGGTAAAAGTTAACGAATTCCGGAAGAAACAAGAAACGCGTAGCAAGAAATACAATTGTCGATAAAACAAAGGAGGAAAGGAGGAAAAAGCAAAAGATAAGAAAACAATAAACAAAGAGCACATTGTAGAATAGACTTAAGCGTGTTCATAGATTCAATAAATTTGTTCATTAGATGTGTATCTTAAATTTTATAGAAGTGATAAAATGCATTTATCATATTAACGTATTATTTCATTAATTAATAAAGTCTGTACATTAAATCAATAATCGAATTCATTATATGTATTTAAAAAAATGTTTAAGGAGAAACATTAGGATAACGTTTAATTGTGTCAATATACATATTCATTGTTACAATGAATTCTAATAATAGTTTTATAACTCATATTCATCCTTTTATAAAACTTAAATCATTATGAATAAAATTGTTCACTGGACAAATTTTAATGAATATAGGAATGGCAGGACCTATAAAAGAAATGATTAAAAGTAACTTGAATTGAATATAATTTCACGTTATAAATTTAAGTGTTTAATTAATCATCCACCCTAAAACAAAGAAGAGATAGAAGAATAACGTTTCTGTGTATTCATGCATTTTTATTATCGTTCTCGCTAAATCAGCGGAAACGCAAGAAACATCGACTCGATCTAGATTAGCTGGCCCACATTGTTGAATATAATCCGATGCGCGATGGCGAGAGTTAAAGTTTGGCGAACGGAAGAGAAGTTGGGCCAATCGCTAAGCGTATCGTGCGGAATACGAAATACGAAATACGATTGACCCCCATATTTCGATATGTGCGCCGTGTCGGCTGATCGGACGACGTGTCTTAAATGAAACCACCCGGGTAATCAGATACCGGTACCTGATATCGGCTGCGTGCTTTTGACGAGGCACCGTTAACTACATTGCTCGTAAAAAACCGGGTCAATTTTAAGATCTGGTTCCTGCAGACAGTCCGAGAAGCGACACCGTATTCGCGATCGGTTGTAACTCTTTTCCGGGGTGTTGCAACAGGATTCGATAATAATATTAGCCGATCCCCCAAGTACTGATGATATGGAATCGAGAAGTTGATAATTGGTTGGGGAAATGTTCGTGCGAGTCCTTATTATCGATCCTTGATGTTTTACAATAAGAATTATCTTTCTAAAAGATACGCATTACAGGAAGTTTTATCGCTACACTGGAAATGGAATCTATAGCTGCATTTAATTGGTATTCTGATTTGTCCATTTTTAATCAGAATTCCAATAATCGCAATTCCAATTAACGTGATTATCTTAGGTAAAATTATAATTTATATTATGATTGAAATAACTAGAATTCTGATTGATATGATCAGAATTTTCTGGTTTGTCCATTTTCAACCAGGATTTTTTTTTCAGTGTATTACGCAATAATTGAATATTGATTTTATCGTCTTTTTTGTCAATTCTTCTCATACCGAATTTTTATATTATTGTAAAACATGGAGGGTATTTCTGAAAGATATACATTGGATATAATAAATTCTATTACGCAATAATTGCATGTTCCTTAATTTTATATTCAACGAAATCAATATTTATCCTTCATATTTAATTCGAAAAGCTCTTCCCTGGATCAATTTTCTCAGGTCTAACATTTAAAATCGGTTCATAGTCGAATTGCAGCGAGCCGATTTCAACGATAAACGTAATATGTAACAGTTTCACATCAAACGCAGTGGCAACCGAGACGCACTGCACCTGATCTTATATGCAAGAGATGAGCATTTTATGTTCCTTCACATCAAAATGCAGCAAATTCCTGACCTAGTGCCTTCTATACTCGCACTTAACGGTATAGTATCGTTATAATGCACTTTAAAGAATCGCGCTCCCGATGACTTTCGCGAGGCAAAAAAAAAAAAAAAAAAGGAAAGGAGAAGAGAGATGCGGAAGGAGTAGTTATCCCAAAACGCAATGACGTGAAAGAACGGCGTTTGGTTTGTTGAACACGATGTTCCGGGTGTCCTCGCATCGTTGATAATCATAATCGAGGCATTGGCGGATTCAGAAAAGATAGTACAATTTAAATTTATTAGCGGCATTACGTTGAATATGTATTATTTAAATGTATAATTCTTAAATCGTTTTATTTAAAATTATATTAGTATGAAAAAAAGAATAATATAATCGAATGTATGTATTTTTTATATCTATAGGAGTTTCTCAAATTAAAAAAATATTTTTGGAATAAAAAATGACTTAAGCATTTCAAAAATATGAAAATATACATAACATAAATGTATATAACAAAAATGTAGGAAATAAAAAAAATATATAACATAAGTATATTACATAAGTATATAAAAAAAACTACTCCAAGGGGGAATCATGGACCTCCTCCTCCCCTCCTGGAGGATTCGCCAGTGAATAGAGATAATTTATAATTTGACTGACCTCCGTGTTTCACGATCGGACGTCTTAATCGCGACTATATAGTGCTGTGTGCGTGGCATTACGCCGTCCGCAGAATTAATTTACGGTGCGTAGCCACGTGTGTCGGAGAGTAATTACTGCACGGTCGTAATCAGCTACTCTTTAAGTGTAAACGACACGTGCGGTTGTTTTGCAATGTGCGGGCAATTACGTCGTACAGTAGTAATTATTATAGAATGTAATATTGTAGAAAAAGAACGTATTGCTGCGTAATAGTAAAGGATATGTTAAGAAAATTAACAGGACTTTAATCAGGATAGCCTACCGATACAACCTTATCATATCAGATCTCGGCAATGATAATCTTTTTTTCGAGTATCGATATAAGGAAAGGATATAAATCAGGTGGAGTAGAATTTGAAAAATTTATATGGCGTTTATATCTCGATAGAAATTTATTCTCTGTGATTTTGTGAAGAAAATGAATTTTAAAATGTTATTAAATTAAATTAAATTTTGTTAATTTATCGAGAATCAAAGATAAATTTAATTATTAATAATAAAATATTAGAAAATCATTAGTCTGGAAATTTATGATTGCGAGACGCAACGCTCGTTATAATTAATGTGTAACGTGTATTAATACACGTACGGGGTAATAATCATATGATCCATATTATTTGACGCATATTATTTGAATATGCATTCATTGCGCATTCGTGTGAAAGCGAATGTGGTGATCCGAACACGGAAAGAATTTTTTTTTTTAGAGTTTACTAAGAAATTATTGTATTTCTTGTACAATAGGATTCCGAAATTTTTAGTAATTATGGCCTTCATATTAAAGTGATGAACTATTTGGTTTTTTACCACTTTTTTATTTTCATACTAATTTATTTTCTTTTTAATGAGTAAGAAACGTTAGTAGTGTTAATTCTAGTTATTAATTTGGAAATTTCTTTCGACAGAAAAGTCGATAGCGGATCGATGTCGGCATCTCCATGCATGACGATAAGACGAGGACGATCGGTGAAGGAACCGGCCCGAATGGAGCACCGACAGGAACTGATTTATATCCAGGTCTGAGTTCGAGACTCGGAACCAGTCGAGTGAGTCCCAATCAGACGAGTAAACTTAGGAAAAATCCGGATTTTCAGAGATTCGCGAATCGCCGCGACGCGGCACGCGAGGTCGCGATCTTGACTTTATAATACGAGTCTCTGATATATACATTCAAACGAGGAGGTCGAGAGTGGAATAAAGTAAATGTTGTACTCGATGTCGAGGAGGTCTAGGCGCTAACAGCTTAATTATTTTATTTTACGATTAATTACAGGATAGATCTATGCAAGACCTTCTGATTTTATCGATACGTCTTTTCTAAGTGAAACGATATATCATTTCACTCATGTGTTTATTGACACACTAATTTTCTGTTAATTTTGCTTAGAGAATTAATGAAAAACATTTTATGATTTTAATCCTTCGGAACTAACGCTAAAATCTGTAACACAGTTAGGGCCATTTTTGTAATATGTATACCAGTATTTATAGTGTCGATTCTTATATTTAAAATTGTCTTAAGTACGGTCTTAAGATATGATGAACCAATCAGAGGACCTCATCTTGAAACATTAAAATAAAAACGAATTATGAACCGACCATGATTACATATATCTAAAGATTAAAGTTTCCCAAGAAATTCATGAATAAATTTCATTGATGAATCTTTTACTAACCTTTAGTGTTTAAATGACTATGAAAATGAGTCTTACTAATGCTAGATCTGAAAGACCCGTTTAATTAAAAGGTTGTAATTAATTCAAAGAATAAAATGACATAATTCATATAAAAAAGAATTAATATTAAGTGAATTTTAAAAGAACAATTTTGCAGCTAACATAATAAACATTATAGCAAAGACAAATGAATTGTTTGATATTTTTAACGAATATATTTAGGGTACAGCTGGGTAATTTGAATAGTGAGAAAATTTGGATAATAGTAAGCGTTTGCAAAAATTTAAAAAAAAATTGAGACGCCATTTTATATTTAGGATTAGTAGCAAAGAAGATACTGTAGTCTACATATTTATATAGGTTTGAAAAGATATCTATGTATTTGGAAGTCTGTGAAGAGTTTTATATTAAGCAAGATAAAGAAATTTCGGTTGTTATTGCAGTTTATAAAAATATATCCTACTTTCTTAAGCTTTTATGAAATCTACGTAGAAAGTACGTAAACAGAGCCAAATTATGGATGAGTTCAAGTATTTTAATATAAAATTTGATTTTTGCTATAATTTTAATATTCATTTTTAATATTATCGAAATTATCCTTTAAGATATATCCAAAATGCCCCTCAAAATTGAGCTTCATTAAAATTGTAGAAGGAAATCGGAAATGGCATTATGCCTTAAGATTTAATTATTAATTTTTTATCCTTTGGGTAAATATTCCTTAAACATGTGATTTCCTGCTACATATCTTAAGTAACGATACAATTATTATTTTTCGAGAAATTGTTTAAAATATTTGAAATATTATTCAAATTACCCCGCTGTATCCTACAATTGAATGGATGTAGACCCATCGTCAGTCACCGGAGGATTAATAAATATCCACTATCGCAGCGCGATCTCAATTAATCTAAATTAATTCAGTCATCAGATTTCAATCATCAGATCTTACTCTGCAATGTAATTTTCATCTATCCGTGCGGTATCAAAAATAAATAGAGATCATGCCGCGTGCAGTTGTTCATTCTTCCACGTGCGCGGTCGACAACGTGGTAGCGTGAAATCAAGTCTTTGGCGTTGCCTCGGTTTCAGAAAATATGCGCCGCGCACTGTGAAAATGCACACGCAACCGTTATGCCACATCCACCATGTATAACCATGTGGACTGGTCGATCAGTAATCATAAGCTTCGCGTATTCACTACACGTGCTTAACCACGGAGATTAACCCGTTCGCTTACTCCAGCAAACCGGCGCTCGTCCTGCGATCCACCTGTCCGTCATCACGGCAACGCTTTTTTGAATGGCAATACGGAGAAAAAAACTGAGGCGGTGGCGACGCCGGGAAAGAAGTCCGGCAGGCGACGTTGAAAGAAAGAGGTTTTGACGCTCGATTAAGCTTGAACATCACCGAGGAAGGGAAGAAAGGCACTTCTGCGGCCACTTGTTGCTGACATAAAAAGAATTGCGCTATAGGAACGTGTTCGTTCAGCTTCGTGAGAATAAAAATAAAAACGTTCAAATAATACTTCTATCTCGATGCAGAACAATAACTCTTATTTCAGTGATTAACCCTTATTACAGACAATTCGCTCATTCATGTCTCGCACATTTCTTTTCTTTCAATATACTAGCTAGGAGCTACTTGGCTAAATAATGATCTCTTTTCCCTTTTTGCACAATTTTATAAATATTTTCTGAAGATGTTAAAGTCTATGTAAGAATTATAACTTAATAATTTTTATATATTTTGTGTATTCACCATAGTATATTATAATATATTTTAGTATATATATTTTATATAAAGTTATGAAAATTTATAATGTTAGATAACATGCGATTTATGTATATTTAATAAATAAAAGAGATTTTTTTTAATTAGAGAAGAAAAATACATTGCTGGTAAACATTTGTAATCTCGAGATGTTAATTCGAATATCAACTCAGTCGACACTAATTAAAAATAACACAAAATCTACGTTAAAATTTCACGCTCGACAATGTAACTTATGTAATATCATGTGTTATATCATATTTATATTTATACTGTTTCCACGAATGCAAATTAAATTCCAGTCCAATTTACATTTTCTTACACCTAGAAAAAGAGCTAATTATATCGTAATTAAAATTATAACTACATTAATCGAAACGGGCATTCGAGTGTGAAATTATATATAAAATAGATGTTATTTTTAATTCGCGTCGACTGGGAAGGTAGCCGCGACCTAAGCTAACTTAACTAACGTTAACCGCGTGAGTACTATATCTTACCTTTAATTCAGCTGCAATGCTTGGCGGACGAATCCGCCGGTGGGACGATATGTAGGGTAATCTTGACACACACTGATTAACAAAGCTGATTAAAGAGAGCCGCGGCGGCGGCGCACCGCAGTATGTGCTTCCTCGTATATGGCCGGTGATTCGTGTCGATGAAATAACTTAATTTACACGGGCACACCTCCCTCTGCCCCGCCCGGTTCGTTTCGGGCGTGAAGAAAGAAAGAAAGAAAGAAGAGTACACACGCGCGTACACGCGCGTACACGCGCGAACACGGACACCTTATCCGGCGCGCATTGTCGGCCGTGAAAAATGGAACGACGGCGAGAAGGAGGCGAGCTGGGGCGATCCAGTTCTCTGCGCGTCGTTAACGAACGCCCGTTTCCTATCTCGCTATCCGGAGAACGGCCGAGCGGATATCGGCGCACACGCTCCTCCTGACCGCGGCACGCGTTCTATCATCGCAAATTGCCCGTCGAAGCCTTATCCGCGACGCTTCTTCATCTCGGCGGCACTGGTGGAACGACGGTATCCTCGCGTTCTTGGCAGCGGGGATGTCGGCTGAAGAGCCCGATATTCCCGTCGAACACTCCGCCCGTGTGCGACGTCCGTGGAGCGTTCTGCAATTT
The DNA here is from genome assembly GCF_001594115.1 of Trachymyrmex septentrionalis. Lineage (NCBI taxonomy): Eukaryota > Metazoa > Arthropoda > Insecta > Hymenoptera > Formicidae > Trachymyrmex > Trachymyrmex septentrionalis. The sequence continues at coordinate 2,086,509 of NW_017305408.1, forward strand.
TTGGCCGTTATGATTTTTGCCGCGAATTAAATCGTGCGCGAGTGAGTTTGAATTTAGTATTTCACCCTCGGAGAGACACCCCGTGTCACCATTTAAAGATTCTATCCGTGTGCCTCGTGCCTCCTACGCTTCTATTAGGTTCAACGGAATTTCTTTTCAATGAAATACGATCGATCGAATTCTTGGAAATTTAAAGCAATCGGTGTCGCTGGGCGCAGCTGTTGATTTAGAGGCGGGTCCTTAATCGATTATCGATCGCTGCCGCTCGCGAGTATCGATAATTGGTCAAATGATTGATGACGCGTGCTGGATTCGGTCCCGTGCTCCCGCCGAGAGTTAGTCGAGAATGATCAGTGGCTCGCTGACTTTCAGACTGATCGTACGTGCGTCCTTCATCGTCGATCTCTGGCACGAGACTACGCGTCTCTCCCTCCTCGAATTACACGCTGGGATTCACCCTCCTCGCCGAGCCCCCCCGTTGATCATTTCGTGCGGTGGGGCAGCGCGTCGCCATTCAAGAATACACCTCATCCAATTTTCGGTCGAGGGGGAAACAAGAGTCACAGGATATTGGGAACTTCAGACTCTGACTGCTCCGATTTTTTCAATTGTTTGCCTGTCACCCTGGCGAACAATTGAACCTTTTTCTTTTGTGGCTGAACTAGCGTACACCTTTAGACCTTAGATAGGTATATGTTTGATGTTTGGCGAAAGCGAGAAAGAAAGTTTTAGTGCAGTCTTTAATGCAGGAATAAAAAAACAGACCTATTATATTTTGCACTTTAACATTTATACGATAAATATAAATTGATGTGTAATATTGAAAATTTCATTACAATTAAAGGATTATGTTCGATCAAGGCGAGTTTATAAAGCAAAGTATCTAATGATAATTTTATGTGAATTTTACAATTTTTAGTTCGAAAAAAAATTCACAGAAAAAAAGACTTGAGAAGTAAAAACGTAAGCAACGAGAAACATGTTGGATTTGCTTACGTTATGGCCTTACGGTTTCTATCGTTATTAGCCAATTCCCTTTTACGTTTTTAAGTTTTTTGTGTGCCTTGTTCAAAAAGTGTAAGATTTTAAGGGCCTAAGCACGAATGGTGGTGAATCGTATCAGAGTCGTGTGTTGACTATGACTTATTTACGGTCTTGTGCAATCCCTGAAATCTTATCATTTTTTGCGCTGATGGTTTTAGTGCCGGAGCGCAAATTGGACATGCCTGGATTACTTTCTTACAGTTCTATGGCTTAGAACTGAAAGATTTAAAATCTCATTGTATAGACGCCCCTAGCGCATTCGCCTTAACCAAATATTTCTTGATTTTTTTCTTTTAATATTGTTCAAATTTCATGTCTTTTAAAATATTTATAAAATGTATATGTATTCACTGATACAAACGGCGCCTTGGAATTACGTACGTAGATGTGTCCATAATTAGATACACATGGCAGTCAAGTGTTGCAGAAATATAATTAAAGAAATACAATGAGCCAATGATTAACGCAAAGTAAAAACGAAGAAGAATCTTAGATTTCTAACGTATTTATTTTATCTTATGTGTGAATTGAAAATAATAAAATTATTGTGCGCAACTAAAACTAGCGTCGGCTCTCGGAAGCTTGTTAACTATTAAATCAATAAAAGAATATAATGCCAATGAGAGCCGACACAGTTTTTGTACGTAATAAAATATAATATTTATGTTGATCACCAACAGACATTTCGACCACATGATTCAGTCATCCTCAGTATATCAATATCATTTTTCAGAGTCAATTAGAATCGTTGTAACAAAGATAGAGTAAATACCATTAATGAATCATCGTTAGGTTGTTGTTCAAATTTAAAAACTTTATAGCTGTCTTGTACTTAGCTGAATATCTAAACAAAAATAATTGATAGTTATAATTGATAGTTATAAACACATCGAATTTATAACGAATCATCGTTGTGCTGAGTCACTGAGGGGTTTTTCTAATTAATATAATTAATTTTAATACATTGACTATCAACAGCGTTGTTAAAAACTTTCAATTATTAACATAATTTTAGCTAAATGACGGAATTTTTGTTTGGGTAATCAGCTAAGTACAACAGACGACTATGAAGTTTTTAAATTTGAACAACAGCCTAACGATGATTCAATGATACTTGCTCTATCTTTGTTGCAACGATTCTAATTAACTCCGAAAAATGATATTGATACACTGAGGATGATAATCGAATCATGTGGTCTGTAATTGATAATCAACATAAATATTATATTTTATTACACACGTACAACTATGTCGGTTCTCATTAGCTTTATATTCCTTTATTAATCTTTAGAGCCTTTTTCAATTTTTAATTGTTTTTAACTATTATTGATTTATATCAGAGTCTTCTTTGATCGCTTAGATTTCTACTCGCACGCATTGATAAGGAGTTTAAAATAAAGGTACAGTGAATCGTCTCGACAGCGAAGTGTCGCGTCGCGAACAAACCACCTCGAATGAGCCGTCGCTGTATCTAAATACGGAATGATATTGGGAACAAGAGAACGAAGAGACACGCGGAAAAGGAAGACAGGCGTTATGCAAAATGAAAGAACCAGCTGGCTGGGGAATGAAAAAGGAGAAAATCGAGGGACATCTACGAAGATAGCGGTATATAGACGTCGCTGTAAAAAGGAGAAAAAAGGGGGTTAAAGAGGGAAAGGTAGTTACGGTTAGATCATAATAAAGATTACCGTTAACAATAACGAAAACGCTAACTTTTCGCGTTAGGCTTATTTAACAAATATCGATTACAATAAATTAATTAAGTACATATTTAACTTGTGAGTTTTTTCTTAGGCTTTCTTTTTTTAACGATGCCAAATTAAACGACAAGAGATCAGGAATCGATTTCGACTTACGACTTAGCGGTCCAAATGCTTTTTTTTAAAGAGAAACACGATTTTAACGATTACATTAAATACACGATTAGCTATAAAAGTAATATATAGGTATATCAAATCTTAAATAATGACAAGTATTTTATGGCACGTGTACATTTTATTTTTCGTAATATGTACGTATAAATCAAACTTAAAATCGATGTACTTTCTTACAAATGATAGCTTTGCGCGCACGTATTTAGTTATTGTCTGAAAGTATAGCGATATGCTTATCGGCGCAGAGAGTGAAACTGCTCATAACAGGTTCATGTTGTATCTAATGCTTATACATGTCTATGAAGATTCGTACATAATACGTGTTCGTATATGGGTATAAATGAAACTTAAACTCGATGTATTCTTTTACAAATTGAATATGTAACTTTACGCGCACGTGTAATTATTGTCTGAAAGTACAGTGATATTAATAACGCGCAGAATGAAATTTCTCGTCTGCTTCTAACGGTTCGCGTATTAAAAAACGTTATACGTGCTTAAAAATTTGTACGTTATGCATATTTCTACAATAGAGTAGCGAGTTTTAAAAGTACAATCGATCCAATGAATAATCGATCGATTTCTTACAGCTACTACTCTATTGATCTATCATCACATAATTCTGAATGCACGTAAAATAAAACTCAGAACGACGTACAAATAATCTATGATAGTTTTGCACGCACACTGCAGATCCAAGTGTAGAATACAATATATGTGTATGATTACTTTAATGTAAAAATGACACTAAATATTACACGTTTAAATGTTCAAATTCGTTTTTTTTTATATCGAACAATGTGTTTAAATCCATATTTTAATCCGATCATACACATATATTGTAGTAACTTTTTACATACATGTTTAATTATTATCCAAAAATATAACCTGTTTGACACATGGAAATAGTCGTAGAACAGGTTCACGTAATTAATAATAATGCTTGAACGTGCCTATAAAGATATGTATCGCGATGTGTCTGTACGACAAAAGGACAAGCCATTTGCTCCGTAGCCAGTAATCCTGACTTTCACATAGTTTTGATGGAGACAAATCCAGTTCTACAAGGTACCTCGTCTCGGCAAGTTTCGAAACATAAGATACAAGTCGCAGCTCATCGCGCGAAGTGCCAAAATCCTTTCGCCATCCAGGACAGCAACTGAATAGGAATACAAGTTATTCCTCGTGTGAAGAGTGCGCAACTTTGATTTATAAATCCAGATAGCATGGAACATTTTAATAATATTACAAGCAACGTTGTATGATGGTAGATCATCTCGGGAACGGGGTGATTCTTTTTCCTCATGTAAATGTGATGATATCAATTAGCTCCAGAAAAACGAGTCAGTTTGTTCTCTGAATCTCTTCAATTAGTATGAGATTCTCTTCTCAGAATCTCAGAATCTCTTCAATTAATACAAGTAATAGATTCTCCTCCGTAGATTAGTTTTCGCCGTAGATATTGCGATCGCGTTATTTTCGATCGCTACTTTCATCCAACATTATCATAACATAAAGAGAAAAAAATACACATTCAGAATTCAATTCTCAACCGCAATCGTAAATTAAATCAAACGCGAAAAATCTTACTTCCTGCTGGAGAAACAAATTCACCTCAATCAATTATCCAAAATGTACGAATTGATGGAAGCTAATTCCTTATCGAGTTTACATCAACCCGAATTCTACAACAAGATGCGTTTTCTACACTCATGCACAAGTCATTTCCTATCGGCAGAACGTAGATACTCGTTTTACGTTTAAATATTAATCTATGATTCATGCTGAATTACAAATATTTGGTACATATTGAAAGTTAAATTATGAATATTTTTTTCACATATGTTTTATAGTATGTTGAAAATGAAAAGAACGTGCGATTGTAATATCTATTAGAAGATTATATCTTAACGTTAATTGAAGAGATGACGGAAGAAAACGGGACCAATCGACTCGCTTTCCTTAGATTTTCATAATGATACTTACTTGGTGAAACAAAAAAAATCCTGCGTTCCCAAGATGATCTTCTAGAGTCTTTTTGAATCGGAGTTGCGTGAACTCTTTGCATATTGAAAGGATACTCTCTAAAACTTTTAAAATAAATCTCATCTGTAAGAAGTGGAATCTCATTTTTAAAGATTTAATTAAAAATTGAGTCACTCTTTTTTAAGACTAGTTAAATTTGTATATTTTAGAGTGAGAATCCCCCCCCATTTCAATAAATTTAGAGAGTATATACTCTTCTTCTCCTGGATGGCTCATACACGAGTGTAGAAAACGCGCGACCGTGCTATTACGGAACTTGAATTGACATGAATTCAATAAGGTGTTCACTTCACTATCGCTTACAGCAAATAGTCCTAATAGTAGTAACTATGAATTAAAAGACGTTTCTTATGATTTAGGACGTCTCGACGGAAGGCACAATTTTAGATCGATAAGTTTTGTACAATAAAGTTGAACGCTTGTCAGGTCGATCTCTCCTACAATATGATAAATTCTGCAAACGCTCAGTATATAAAGATAATCATGTTCGGATAATCTATATTCGGAAAACCGAGTGCTCCCATATATCATTTTATTTTTGTTATTTGCACCGAATATTAAACAAGGATAAAATGATACTACTCGGCACTACTCGAATTGTGCTTCAATAACAATTTAAAAAATGGAGAGTTTAAGACACTTCACTCGTTGCGTGATTGGCAGTGTAGTATTTCTAAGTCTCTACTTGAAATTTAAGAAATAAATACAATCGAAAAGCCCTTGTAATCGTTTATAGCGCTACACTTTTGCTAAGAAGAAATCTTCGACCTCATCAAAAAATTTGTTATAACTATAAAAATTTTCAGTAAGCCATGATATGTAAATGAATATTGTACTGTTATTCACGAACGGTCCCAAGGGCCTTTCGGAGATTAATTTTCGCTAAGACATAAAAATGAATAACAATACCATAATTATCAGTTCAATATCAAGTAGAGCTCGATAGAATTTTAATTCGTATTTTGAATTAAAACTGAATGTCGTAATGAAATCAATTAATGTGCAGTAATGCCATTTCGTAAACACTTACGTTACACTATTATGTGTAGAATACAGACAGACAATCTGCGTACCCGAATTATGGCACATATGCGATATTTCCCAAAATTTTCCACTTATCCCCCCCCCCCCCCCCCTTCCATATGCTTTAGCGTGTAATATCAGCGATTACAAAATAGCACTATTTTAAACGTGTAGGAGAATCGAAACAGAAATATTTGATTTATCACTATGATAACAAGATTGTATCGTATTAAAATAAACTTCAGTTGTACATTTAACAACTTTGTCCATGAACACCTGTTTATTACTTACACATTATGGTCTCTTCACGGTCATAATAACTCTTGTAATGCAACAGAAAATCTTAATTTACATGGCAATTCGCACATGAATATACACATGTACACACATGTAACGAATCTCACGCGTATAATATACTCGCAGTTTTTTATAGTCTTTAAGCGGATTTGTCGCCTAATCGTCTCTCGTGACATTTACAGACCAAAATTGCTACGTTATACTGTCTAAGAATCTATCGCGATTAACACAATTTAATTAGTACTATACTTACATAATAGTTAGCACTAATAAAATATAACAATAGTCTTTGGCTCGTACGCTCTTCTTTTGTTTCTATAGAACAAGAGAGCGTATTTTCAGACGTATTACTTCTATATTTACACTATGTAAGAGGTTTATCCACCTGTTATTTCAATTTAATTGTTTTACTTTGTCGATAAACTTAAAACGATGAGACGAGTAGTGATTTCGAGAGCTCGATTTGTGCGAAAATGCATTATCCTGACAAATATTTCGTTCGCGTTTATTAAATATAAATGCGATTCGCAAAGGCAATAGAAAACATTTTCAATGCTTAAAAGTTTCTGAAACATAATGAAATTAAAGAACGACGTGAACAGAAACAGAATAATCAAGATAATATGAAAACTGTAAAATGAGTATAGAATACCAAAATTATATGTAAAATAATGGTACATACAACCGAGTTTCATAGACATTATGTAAATGTCATTGTATTCGTTACTGCTGTAAAATTCTCTTCCCAAAAAATTAGAAATTATTACGTTTCTGCTTATCAGATAAATTCTTAACTATTTGACAACTGATGTTATTTCATAATATTAAGGGAAGATTAAGGAAGGGTTAGTCTAGGTGCTGAAAAAATAAAGTGTTTAAGGATTTTTTTTACAGAAAACTTTCAAAAGTTTTAAAATTTTTTACATATAAAAGATATATATTTTCGATGAATATTTCTAAATTTTTACGTCCATTTTGGATTTCTTCTCTTTATTATTGGTTCAATCATAGACTTCTATAGGAGTATTCGAATTCCTATCTGGATGTTCCCAAGGTGTCATCCTTATTTAACATTTGGTAAAATAAGTTTCCGAATGCAACTTCTGATAGCTTCTCTGTTATGTTTATTTCCTCTATATTTTCTTACAATGCTTATAGCGTGTGAGCGTAAAAATGGAACGCACCTCTATTACAGACTGTCGACTTTCATGTAATAGAACTGAACCTGATTCTGAATTGTCCTTGTTTAATTTATGTATGCTTATGTATGCGTTCTGTCTGCGAATATATCATGTTGATAATGTTGCGAATTGATACTGATTTTGTCTCTATGATATTGGTCGTGTGATTTATACATGTGAGAATTATACGTCAATTTAAAGGAGCCGCCCAGCAAGCTTATTCTGTAATTTTCATTATCATTGGGTTCGAGACGGCAAAGCGACTAGGCATGCTTACCGAACGAATCAGCATGACTGATTTTTACTAGAGATCCTTTCAGACACTGATCACAAGAATGTCATCAAATTTCTCCAAGCGAGAAAGAAATATAGACTATCCTCCTTTACAAAACAGTGTGCATACATCATCTATGGATCTCTAGTTTTTTGTTGTCCAACTTGTAGTCCAACCAATCATGTTTAATTATTTGGCAAGCAGACTAAGGGTGGGATTTCATTCGCGCGTGTCGTATGACAAATTTTTAAAGCCTTGATTGGCTATAGATTCAATCTATCTTTCTATCCTGCATACATTTTTCATATGATCAAAATGAAGTCCCATCCCTAGTCGCTTTACGAAACTTGCGTTAAGAATTACAGAATAAGGATGTTATTTTATTGTTTTTGTTATATGACAATTTAGAGTTGTGAGTAGTTTCTTATATGTATATGTATAAAACGTACGTATAATACATATAAATATATAATATTATACGTATAAAAATCATATTTAATAACGTATGTTTAATCCCAACCTTGCGTATGACAAATGTGTGCAAGAGAGGTCTCTGGATCTCTCTATTTTGTAGCCAATCAAAAGACTTGAAAAACTTGTCGTAAAACAAAAACGCATAAATGAAATAATATCTTGGGACCGCCTTTAAATATATTATATAAATCGGCAATATCGACTGCGATAGATAGAAGTCTGTAGGTTCAACCTATAATAATCTGTGACGAATTCCAAAATGAAAGGATCTTAGAACATTCACAAACATATTTATTGGAGCATAATGGCGAGAGGAAATTCAATATAAACACAAATATTAAGAAATATATATTAAATATGCAAATTTTGTTTCAAAATTTTTGAATTTTTTTACGCATAAAAGATATATATTTCAATAAAGTAATGTATTTAACATAAACGGTCTTGTTTTCAATCATATTATATATATTTAATATATATTTCGCATATAAAAATATATGTAAACCTTTTCTTAATGTTTGCGTCTATATTATTAGATTTCTTCTTTCATTCGCTATTATGGTCCAATGTTTTCCTTTAAAACATTCCTAAAATGCCTAATTTTTTCAACTCTTAGAGAAAGAAGATCCTTTAATAGTAGCAATGAGATCAACATGACGATAATGACTGATATAATGATTGCTTTGATATAACTGTAACAATTTCTAAAAAGTGTAATAATTTGCTAGGTTTTTGAGAGGAACTTTTGTCTTTTATTTACCTTTTATATCGTCGTCATATCCATTTAGCCGCGATTATCAATGGTAACGATAATTACGATATCGTTGTATCTCTCGAGTGTAAAGGTTCTTCCATTGATGGAAGAGAAGACGGAACAGAAGACGAAGGTGACGAATATGGGGAAGACGTCGAAAGACGAGACTCTGGTGAAGGCGTGTTGGGTAAAGAAATTGCATATGGTAAATTTACCGCAAGTTCGACGAGCATATTGAATGAATCACCATTGTGTTCGTGAAAATAAGCGTTTTCAAGACTTCGCGTCGACAGGCCACGATATGCGATGTGCTGTTGAACGACGGGCGATACTAGATGTTCACGCGGTGCGCTCCAGTATGCAGCAGGCTCTTCTTGGGTAGAACTCTCAGAATTGTCCATATTGGATGAAGGATTAGGCCTACAAAAAAAAAACACTGTCCTTAATTTATTCTTCTTAAAATTTGACGTCTATGTATATCATTTTTTCCAACGCCAGGGTATAGTTAGATGCACGCGAGAATCAGCGAATATTCTCAACCACCGAAAAATGCGTGTTACTTGAAAACGCTCGACTTTCATATATACGACTCTTTTTCCTTATTTATTTTTTTTATTGCCTATTTATCTTTCTCAATTATTTATTTATTTTATTATGTCAGAGAAAATGGCGATCGCGCTTAGCAAATATGTTGAAAGCTCAAAAAAAAAAACTGGTAGAAGGCATTTTAGCAAATTTACAACAGTTGCAAAGCTCCCGCTTATTTTTTTTATACTAGACGCAACTGTTGTACCAATTAAAAACTTGCCTTCGTCGAGCATACGGATGAGAAATAGCGTCGCCGTCTAATTGCTCGACTTGAGCCTCAGCGTAAGGACGAACGATTACGTTGGGCCATCGTATCAAAGGATGCTCCTCCTCGCTGTGGTAGTCGTTCAAACTGCTCTCGTAATCGTTCGGACAATCCTCGCTTCTGCGTACGCAAATCTTGAATGATACATCTAATATTTTCACACATCTAATCTATTCTCCTTCTTTATTTTCTTAATTCTCCAAAAAAGGGAAACTTCGCCATTGTTAGCACATTAGCAGATTAGCAAATTAGATGATAAGCAAATTAGTTGATAAGCAAATCTCTTATCGAGCTTTTTCGTATAAGTAGGTCGGCGTTGTTGAGTCGATGGAATTCTTCGTTATTAATTGTCGAGAGGATAATAGTTGAGAAATACAGAAAGAGATACTTACCGATATGTGGGCTCTTCCAATCCACGTTGCGGAAAATTTACGTTACATTGTGCTGGTGTGTCGTCTTCAATCGGTTCGAGAGGAGTTCTTCGACCATGCCGAAAGGGACTGCTAGAGTTTACGCGACGAGTACGACGTGATATTGTGTAAAGGTTTGGATCTTCACCAGCCTCTTTCAAAATTCCAGGAAGAATGCGTCGCCTAGCATTTATAAACCAGTTACACACCTGCAAAATTCAATAATTATTAGCAAATCAATGCAAACTGGAGGATAATCAAGAAAAATCAGCTTGAACTGTTATAATCGCACATTAATAAATCAATTATTGCTGCCTATCTAAAAGACTGAGATCTGGTTTTTTATCTGATTTATTATCTGATAAAAAAAGAATACAAATTTATTATTTAAGAATTATAATAATTGAAATTGAATAATTAGAGAATCATCATAAAAGCAAGTAAAATATATTACATAAGAAGTCGAAATATTTATGTCACTGCACTATCTTGATAAATTATAATTTTGCTATAAACTGCATAGAATTTTTATGCTCCTTTCCGAATTAAATTAAATTAATAGATTATATAGAAAAAATTCAACACAGTGCACATGTCGATTTGAGATCAGAGAACAGAGATCAAAAATTATAAAAGTCTTTTGGCAAGACATAAAAAAATCTAACAATAAGATTTATTAAAAGTTATTCAAAAAAAGAATGTAAACAATTATTTCGATTGTGCAATCCCTATCTAACCCTAGTTGTACACATTGAGGTCCCCAGGACCATAGTGCAATTTTCTAAATCGAGATTTATAATGGGCTTGTTTCTTAATCAATTCTCCATCAATTAAAAAAAAATTAATTGAAATACCCATTTTTACAAAAGTTACACAATAACAAATATGGATGGGCTCCCAGTATATCAAAGGCGTAAAAAACAAGTGTATACAGCTAAGGTTAATAGTAATAATGGTAATTATTTAGAATATCCCTCCTCCCTCTTCACTTAAAATCTGAATAAAAATATACTCATTCGAGCGTTTTTATTCAAAGCGAAAGAATCTGACAAAAAACGCGGCAATTGGTTCATAAATCAAATTATTAAGCGTTAAAGTTAGGGTTCTCTCTCTTTCTCTCTCTCTCTCTCTCTCTCTCCGAGTTACGCATCAAGTGCATAATATATCGTTTTATCCTTCTTTATTATTTGGTAAACAACAAGGACAAATGATATGTACATTATGCGCTTCATGCGTAACGCACCCTAAGAGACTTTAGAACACAGGGGCGAGATTCCGTAATTATTTTACGTGCCTACCGACAGTTACGTAATCGTGACCTTGGCCGCAGCCTTCCAAATGGTCATGGGATCTCCTTCTTCTTTTAATTGGCCTCGCAGCCTAATTGGCTGATACGTGGCCACTGATCTTCGGAATTGAACAAATCGTAAATTGAAATGCAATGCACCGGCTACCTCCGAACCGGGCGAGTAGAAAAAGGTGATGTAATCAGAATGAAAATAGTGAGACGCCCCTTCAAAGAAGGCCGCACGTGTCAATCACGCGTCAAGCCGAATAAAGGGACGATGAGTAATGTATGCATGATCAAAGTCGGTAGCGCTTTTCAAAAATATAATCGAGATGGCGTATCCCTCGAAAGAAACACGTCCGAATGGTCTCATAACTATGGTCAAAGTGTGACTATGGTCACATCGTGTAATCAAGATTTTAACAATAAGCACTAAACAGGCCTCTCTTTCTTAAAGTTATTCCCTTCAATGCCACTCGCTTCCAGTTTTCCTGCCAAGCTCTGAAAGGGAGCATTGAAAGGAGTGGCATACAAGAAAATAACATTAAGAAAGAAATCAATAGAGATTTCAAACGAAAATAAATAAAGTCATAAATATCACTTTTTTCGTTTTTATCACTTTCTCGGTATCTATCTCGATGAAATCGCACTTGTCCGCATGATACTGTACATGGTATATGGCTATATCAATGACATGCCACATCGCCATGTTGCACTCCCCTCTTCTTTTTCTTTGTGTGCGACATCTATATATGAACAAAAATGTGGCCACGATTGTAATGAATAAGAGAACTGGACGCCAATGGTGGGCGGGGAAAGAAAAGGACGAAGGAAGGACAACCGTAGCGGAGAAAACCCAAAGGGAAGGAAAACAAAAAAAAAAAAGAAAGCGAACAAAAGGATATATCAAGCAGGCTGATTAGGCTGCGACGCCC
>NW_017305408.1:2099233-2101687 GCF_001594115.1 Trachymyrmex septentrionalis
CTCAAGCGAACAAAAGGATATATCAAGCAGGCTGATTAGGCTGCGACGCCCGATTCTTTCGTTTTAAGTCGAATGAATATAGTTTTATTAAGATTTTATAGGTGGGGGAGAGGGGGGGGGCTATTCTAAATAATTACCGTAATAAAGTATTATATGTATGTATCGGTCACTTGCTACACAATGACAACAAAAAAAATGATAATTTTAAAAAGGGAAAAGCGATAAACTGATTAGCTTTCACGCTTTATGGCTCCCGCACACAGAACGCGGCAATGCTTGTTGTCGCACTAACTAATAATTTTATGTTTTTAAGTCGACCTTGTAAAACTTCTAGAAATGATGTAATAACTTCTGCCGCGCGGCAAAAGTTGGATTGCGTTCATTCTTTTATCACAACAATTGTGAGAAAATGCGACGCTTGCCGCGCGGAAAAATGTGCACATAGCGTCACATTTTCCCGCGCGGCAACAAGCCACTCCATTTAGAATCTGTAAGGAGGACTCTCTTATTGAAGGAATATATACTATCTCCTCCACCAACCATGAACCACCATGGGGCTGCACTACCTGCTGTGAGGATTGGGGAAACAACCCGCATAGCAGGTAGTGCAACCCCATGATTCACGGTTGGTGGAGGAAATAGTGTGATTGGGGAAACAATCCGCACAGCAGGTAGCAAAGTTGAAGAAGCCATTACATGACACACACGGGTGGTAACTCAAGTAATCATTTAAATGTACGAGTATTTGCAACATTTGTCAATGAAAATGTATTGATATCTAGTGATTGAATTTGACATCGAAATCGTATGTGTTTATTATGTGCATAATAATGAGAGAGATAATAATGAAACATAAATAGGAAATTCTTTTAATACCGATTTTAGAAGACATTATTACAAAAATAAATGAAAAATTATTAAATTAAGAATGAGTTATGTTGTCGAGATGTATTGTTGTTATTGTAGCAAATAAGCGATATATGTATAAATATAATTTGTAATATTTAAGTATTTAAGTATACACACATACTGGGATAACATTTGGCTCGAACTGAAAGTGACAGATTTGAAATTAACAGATCGTAAGTTCAAATCCCACATCTCAGAATTTCGCGATGACTTAGAAAAGGCTATCTATGTAAAAAAAGGCACTTACCTGCATTATCGTGAGGCTGGTTTGCTTGCTGAGCGTCTCCTTTTCAACGTCATTTGGATAGGCGTTGAATTTGTGCTCGCTCAGCCACCGCTTCAAGATGTTCACTGCCTCTTTCGGCAGGTTTCCTCGTCGCCTTCTCCCCGCGACGTTTTGTGCGGCGACAGCACGTCGATTTACGCGGTTCTCTCCGCGATTTAACGGCGACCCACGTGGCGAGGTGTTTTCCGCCTCCGACGATATGCTTTGTTCATCGTCAGTCGGAGGCAATGCTCTTCTTGTGGCGAGTCGTCGATTGCAGTAAGGCACTGTAACAAGAAAATAATTTTGTTTACTTGAATGTATGCTATTAAATTAATAAAGACCGCTCAGAAATATGACATCGCGGTTTTCAGAGAGTTTGAATGACAGAAGTTGGTCTGTTAATAATTGTAACACTGTGCAACAAGAATATTTTTTTTTTTTTACAGATAGAAAACTCAAGTTATTCTCAAAAATAGAGACAAAATGTAATACAAGCGTACGTGTCGTTTTATGCACATTTCAACAGATTATAATATTTCGGCCATGGTGCAAGATGAAATTTTACAATTGTCTGAAAATCATGTATTTTCATAGAAAATTAGTCGCTAAATGAGAAAAAGATCTAAAGCGGAAATGAAGGAAGATGTTGAAAATATGTATTTTTCATTCAAAATTTTCAACCTTTCTACAAAAATGTCAATGCATTTCTATTGAAGTTACGTATAACGTATACGCCGCGATCTGATTCAGATTTACGTTTACGAATCATTTCATCCTTGTTTATCAAATGTTAAACAAACAAGAGTTATGAGCATTTTCAGATCACGGCCTAAATGGCGATTTTCGATTAAAAATACATTTTTTCACCATTTTGCTCTACTCCAATCGCTTTAATTTAATTGTTTTCTGCGATCAATTTTACATGGAAATAGTATTATGGAAATATATACACATAATGTTCAGACAATCGCAAAATTTCATCTCGCGCCGCGAGACGAAGTGACCTCCTCTAAACTTCAAATGTGCACACAAATTTAAACGCATGCCAAATTAAACGTATTAAATTTCATCTCTATTTTCACAGAAAATTTGAATTTTTCATGTGTGAAAATGCACGGTGAAGTAACTCGGAATACTTACTTTTTTTTTTACAATTACACGATTTGTTTCGACACCTCAAGTTATACATTTTGTCAACCTAAGCACAACCTAAGAGAAACTGATTAACAAAAGCCAAGTGACAGTTATATATACCCTGCAGGTAGACTGTTTCCTAC
>NW_017305408.1:2101787-2102041 GCF_001594115.1 Trachymyrmex septentrionalis
TATGAAAGCACACCCTAAGCACCTAAGAGAAACTGATTAACAAAAGCCAAGTGACAGTTATATATACCCTGCAGCAGGTAGACTGTTTCCTACCCTTATTTCTCCTACCACAATACAGGGTATCAAGTAAAAGTAAGGTCGAAACCGCATTGGACGGATGTAGAATAAAGGATGTAGAATTCAAGAGGAAAGCGCAAAAAAGTAAACTCTTATTTTGCAATTTTCGCAATAGTTAACAAGATATTAATTACTAA
>NW_017305408.1:2102141-2105426 GCF_001594115.1 Trachymyrmex septentrionalis
TGCAAAAAAGTCTTATTTTGCAATTTTCGCAATAGTTAACAAGATATTAATTACTAAAAATAGCCGAATATTCTTTAGTCTTTAATAAACTTTTTCTCAAATACTATCAACTTTACAGAAAAACTGTAAGAGATAAAAATTGTTTATTTTCTTTTCATAAAGTTCTGAGAACTTTTTCAGAATTTTTTAATATCGTATTTTCTCATGATAATAAAAATAAGAAAATGCAGTGATAAAAAGTTGATAACAAATTCTGAAAAAATTCTTAGACTTCTATGAGAAGAAAATAAACAATTGACAGCAAAGACAACAGTAACAAGTTGTCATATGCTCTGTGCAAGGTTTTATTTTTGGACCTTTAAATTATTTTTAGAAAAAAGAAATAAAAAATAAATACAATATAACAATTTATAATTAATTTTTGTTATACACAAAAAATATACAAAACCATTTATATATATGTGTATTTATAAATGAAAATAATTATTTTAGTTGTACTTTTCTGGTTTTCAATTCAGTACAATCATTATACATATAAAGTAAAATTACTAGTTGTGGATCACTCTTCGTAAAAAAATTCATATTTTTTAAAATATAGAATTCGCTCGTATTATGCAAAGCAACTGTGAGAAAGTCAGGTCAATAATCGAGCTAATTATCAGATGTATAAATTAAAATTTATAACATTTATTGTATAAAATCTAATAAATACGTTTCATGACAACGGGTCACTTCTTCAGCGTATAAAATTGATAACATTAATAACAAAAATAAATAAAGAAATATCGAGTCGCTAAATTATCGTTCTTAATTAAAATAATAGAGAGTTTTTGTAATATCTGAATCTAGATACAGTCACGTTATCTTTTTCTTAATTAATTGTTAAGAAAAAGATAACCTGAATTTAACGTTCACCGTATCTGAATAAACGGTATTGCAAAAACTCTCTATTGCTAGTCTTGACAACGTAAAAGATGTTGTAAATCTTGAGAGATCCTTGTACAGAAAATTATTGGAAATATTGTACATATTAATTATTAGTCCCGAAGCAAGTGCCGAATCCTTGATGAAATTACAATTGTCAATTCTCTCAATTGATTAGTCATCGCAGTTTCGTTGATAAGCGAAAATCAGATAACAATCGAAGTTAATGATGTAAAAGTTTGGATATTGTAGTATCAAACTTGAGAAGTCAACACAAATCACTCCAACTCAGTCAAACATACAAATTCAAATTTTGACCTGTCAAAGATATACCTAAAAAAAATCTACATTCCAAATGTCACCATAGAGGTGAGATAGATCTATAAAATATTATATATCATCCCATCAGCTCTTTTCTCTTGGAAAAATCTTATCCGATTTCGTCAAATGGTGATAATAAGCTTTCTAATAAAAGTAAACAACTCTTGGGCATTTATATGCTGGACTTATTTCGCTGCGCTTATATTGTTTTCGATAGCCGATAAGCTGGTATAGCCATGTTATTCGGCGATTTAGGGATTTCAATTTATCCTGAATATTAGGGAGGTGATTCCGGGGCTCAATTAATCTTAGTGCAACTATTGGAGGAGCTTTTTAGGTTAGGCATCTGATGGCTACCAATAGCATCCGCTGTCTTTTTTTCTGGAGAGAACAACGAACATCACGGACCTATTGAATTTCGAAAAGCAACCAGTAGGCGTTATTGCCTTCACCCGTTTTAGGTCTTTTCTTCTTTGGGAAGATTCCGGGAAGATTAATGGAAGATTGTTCCCTCTACTCACAAACAAAACTTTTGTTCTCTCCAGAAAAAAAGACAGCGGATGCTATTGGTAGCCATCAGATGCCTAACCTAAAAAGCTCCTCCAATAGTTGCACTAAGATTAATTGAGCCCCGGAATCACCTCCCTAATATTCAGGATAAATTGAAATCCCTAAATCGCCGAATAACATGGCTATACCAGCTTATCGGCTATCGAAAACAAACAAAAATGGCTTATTTTTTACAATTCATTCTCGAAATTAAACTTATTCCTCATCTCTTTTTAATTTTGAGAATTGAATTTTCAATACTAACAACTAGACTGGGTCTTAGAAATCTTAGAATCATTCAAATTCATCTTCTTTTCCTTTCCTTGTTAGAAAAAACAAAAAAATAAATCGTGCAAGAAGTTCAGCCAAAAAGAACAAGCTTAATATCTTTCAAAAAAAAAAAAAAAAAAACCAAAAGACGAAGAAGCCAATCATCCTTGGATATCAATGAAAGCGACAGTGATAATTATATAAATGATGTCTCGGTAGTCTAAAAGGCTTAGGACGCTCGCACGGAATGCAAGAAATCCGGGTTCGACTCCCTGCCGAGGCAATATTTTTCGCAATAAATTTATTACAGTTTTTTAAGATTTGGGAAATTTTGGGGGGATTATTTGTTTCAGATTTATTGTATGAATCCGATAATCTCATCGGCTCGCAATTTATTTCTGAAAATTAATTCAATTTAAATGATTATATATTATATAGTAGTTCAACATCTTAACACTCGGACCGGTAAGGCGTTTCGTTATTTCAAGTTTTAATATAAACGGTCTCGTTTCCAATCATATTGTATATAAATGATGTTATACAATATCGGCGTCGCGAGAGCCGTATAATGTGTCGGTTTAACGTTACATCAAAGTAACGGGTAAACTACGCGGTAAATAATATCAGAATGTTGCATAAATCGATGATATCTGCAAAGGGTCAGAAAAAGCGTGCGATAAGTCGCGTTACGACGTTCGAGATAGAGAGCCTACGGCTTTAAACATTTTCATGTTGTATAGATGGAGCAATTTTTAAACTGAAATTTGTCCTGTTTCTAAAAGTAAAAAATCATTATTAAGTAACTGAAATTATATTTAACGGATTGAAGGACTCTTCCTATAAAATAAATAACAATAAATAAAAGGCAAAGTAAGAATCAATACATTTCTTTAAAAAAATCACACAATTAAAAGAATAAATTACATATAGAGAAAAGTAAAATTAATTAAAATATATAATGAAAAATAAAAAATTATATAATAATAAGTATGCCACTGGTAATCAATGAATTAAATGAGATTCTTAATCTAGCTAATCTTTATTAAGTGATCTAACTAACCTTGTTTTATGCTCAAATTCAATGAATATGATATTGAAATTAACATGCAAATATCAATATTTTAGTTATATAATGCTTAAACATTCTTCCTTTTTTAGTTTAACTAATCACTTCACTAATTATCAGTGCCAAGTACTGGGTATTAGTGACTATTCACTGTG
>NW_017305408.1:2105526-2107713 GCF_001594115.1 Trachymyrmex septentrionalis
AATTTATTTTATTCAATTTCTATAATAAATACATATAGAAAGGTGAAAGTTGTATCCCCTATTATAACAGAATTATAACAGAAGTCTTATAACAGAAAGTTGTTATAATAATTTGATGTTAATAAGTATCTTAAAAACTGTAAATTATTTATTACGAAAGATATTACCTTAGCCGTGATTATCGTAATGCACTTCTACGTAAGGGATAGCCGATAGATAGTCTGTCAAATGTTGACAAATGGTTGAGATCCAAATGAGTGATATCGTTCCCGATTAATTATCTATTGGCTGTTAAATATTACTTATTTTTCAGTCACATCATTGATCCATTTTTGAATAAATTTTTCATTTCTTGCTACTAACAAATTGTGCAAAATGCAATAAACACTCGTAATGTTTGGAACGAACAAGTAATTAACCAATCCTTTTTAAAAGTATCCTCCAACGTCCTTTCAGTTCATCAAATGCTATTTTTATTTTGACCCTCGCTGAATTAAGATGAACATTGAATGCTTCAGCTGTAACTGTACCAGAATAGCCCTTTATTATTTAGGATAAAAGCACGCTGGATCTCCAATTAAATATGGTATTTCTAAACTATAATATTAATATTTCGCGTACCCTAAAATATGAATTATATAAAATAAAAAAGTTATAAGTTAAACTATGCATACACACACACATACGCACGCACGCACGCACGCACGCACGCACACAAATATATATTTCATAATAAATATACTGTTATTTTACCTGCGGAATAATATTTTTAATATTCTTATATAAATTGGAATCTTTGAAGACTGCAGCGTTATGAGTATTTCCAGGGTGGCAGATACAAATATTTCTAAATCTGTACATAAGAATAATTAATTATTTATGACCACTTATTTATGATTAATATAAATTAAACAGTAAATAACGCATACCTGCATTTGTCATCAACAACTGCTTGTAAATTAAAGAAAGGCCATCCCTTACAATTAATGTAATCTCGACCTTCTGATGATGCTAATATGGGTATATACGTAAGAACCATTGATGCTGATAATTTGCAGTGAGAAATTCTCTCAAAACGTAATGCTTTTCAGAAGCTTCAATTTCATTTGACATTTGCAAAAATTCTGGCATAAATAATTCATTGATAGCATTTACAACTCTATACAAACTTTTTTTTACAGTGGACTCATGTATGCCAAATATACGTTTCCAACATATCCGATACTCTGTGCTACTTGTCAATTTATACAATGCAACAGCGACTTGTTTTTAAACGGATAATGATTCTCTTGATTTTAAGAAAACAGGCTTCGGCTTCAAATGCAGTTGCAATAATGAACACAAATAATCAAATGTATCCTTCGAAAAGTTTCTCTATTCAATCTGACTCAGTGTACCTCTTCAGCACAATTTCACTTCAAAAATAGTTACTCTTCGGTTTCATCCATATATTTCTTTCACCTTTTATTGCGTTTTAAATATGTGTCCATAATAATAATGTGTAATGTTCTTCATTGGTAACCTCCATGCATAATGGAGGTACGTAAGCATTGTCATTTGAAGCCTTTGCAAATGTTTAATTTTTTCCCACATTTGTCTTCTCTTATGCATGATTTTTGTGGAGAGAAAATTTCTTCTTCTATTACTTTCAAAAATAAACTGTGTAATAATAAAATTGTGTTAAATATTCCTCGATTGCCATTATAAAATTAATGAACTACATACTACACAACACACTTGTTAACCAAACTTGTCAATCTCAGATCCGCGATTTAAAAAAGAAGCTAATGTAACATAGACAGCGCTGAGACTGCAAAATACTTCAGGCCGCTTACATAGTATAAATGCGATAGTGCCTAGACCTATTTTAGGTCACATTATAGGTTAGGCCACTCGGATATACGTCTCTCGGTATAAACGTAGCCAATGATAAAGATTATAAGTAACGCGTTACTTCTCAATCCTGAGAATAGATATATGCTATGTACAGATCAGAGTGGAAAGCACTATTTTTCCCGTTACTTTTTATAATAAGCAACGTGACAATGACGTTGCAATTTTTTTAATAACTAAACGCTAAGATTGTGGTAAGGTTGGAAGAGTCGACTTTTCCAACCTTGACACAACTTTAGCTATAAAAAATTGCAACGCTTCCCAACTCTGATATAAATAAAAATATATATATAT
>NW_017305408.1:2107813-2131930 GCF_001594115.1 Trachymyrmex septentrionalis
TAAAATCATATTGCTACATAATCCGTGTTGTATGTTGCGAATATGTCAGAAGACGTCACTGCGCACAACCGTAAATCGTATGAAAATAAAACTCTAAAGTCGATTTCCCTTTCCACGATATGCGAGACGGTCTCCGGAGCTTGTTGTTCGAATGATTATGTAAAACTTATGCGAAGCAGAGGTCGGTCGAAAGCGATGTAAAACGTCAAACGTATAGAAAACGATGAACAATGAGGCCGTTGCACAGCAAACACATAAGTGCGATAAAATCGCGCCCCCCTCATTAAATTTACAATACTCGGGCTACTGGATATACAAAGAATAAATGTCAAAAATACTCTTTTATATCAGTCATTAATTTTTACACATTATTAAAATATTATTAAATAGTCAAATGTAAGTAGCAACTAATATAGAATTTACTTTTTCGATAAGTGATCAGTTTTGTTTGTAAAAACTTTGAAAGTTAGTCTACTAGTCTCAGTCCATCTCAATTTCCATCATTCAGTCTTGAAAGAATTAACTTTTTAATAAATGATAAAACTTTTTGTCTCAATTAATTTTAATTAGACTTTGTAATTATTTTATAATAATAATTTATGGGAACGTTTCATTTTTTTTACCACGTTGCGATTGATCACTGTCACTGATAGCGATCGGTGTTCTTTTTCCATCAATAAATCAACTAATTGGTAGGTTTCGTGTTGAATTGATCGATTAGCAACGCGAACAATTTTGCCAAGCTACTTCATGCAAAGAAATAAAAGTTCCCGAGGATATCTCTCATCGTGATGCGTCGCTAATGACACAATTGTTAAACTGTTTAATTTGGGTGCTTCATTCAAAGCCGTCTTAATTAACATCGGAATCATACAGAGCGTACGATGTGTCTTTTTCGCCGTAACTTCGGCTGCCAACAAACCATTCGTTGTGGCTTGCCAAGTGTCATTACACCCTGGTATGTGCTTAGTGATTTTAGAAGCTGGCATTTCGTGTCACAGTAAATTTAGCGGAGGAAAAAAAAAAAACGATTCGGCAGCCGAGAAGAGGATATCGATCCGAGTTTATATGTTTTTGTCTTTAAAATTTATGTTCGAAGAGATTCGCCGATTTAAATCGCAGGATTCACGGTCAAGATATAGTATGTTTTGGTTAGGATCTTTCGGTGGTCCCCCACTCCTAGAATCTTCACATATGTTGCTCATCTCAGGCAGAACAGAAATTAAGAAAGGCTTTTCTTTCTCGTAAACTGCAGAGACCAACAGATGCGACTTTCGACAATACCGTTGTCCGTTTCCCACGGCGTGATTTAACAAGTTACGCCGTGCAGTCACACCTACTAAGTAATGCTAGAAACTCGTCGTTCTCAAAATAATCCAAGTGTTCCGCTGGTTCCATATTTAGCGCGAGTATCGGACTGATTTGCGTTCGGTCAAACAGAGACCGAAGTTGGAGGGAACACGCTTCACGACACGACAAAGAGAAAAGAAAAGAAAAGCGGAACATAGAAAGGTAGGAAATTAGATCCGAATAGAAGTACTCAACATTGTCTTGAAATATCCTAAATAATCAAAGGCGGGCCAAACACGTAAGATAAAAATGAAATAGATATACATGCATCTCATTATACATATATTAAGCATTATCCTAAATAAAGCGGACCAAACGAATCAATTAAAAATAATTTAAACGATGTCCAATCCCTAACTTGAGAATCCCTAGCTCGAAGAATTATCTTGTCAGAATGAAATTAAAATAAAGAGATGTATATTCAAAATATTAAAATCATTAAAATATCTTGTATGCAAATTTTAATGTCACATATGGTACGGGAGAGAAAGATAAGTTACGTGATCGGCAAATAATTGTTAGCCAAGTCTGTTGGAATAATTTTCTGAGCAAGGTTATAAAAAAAAAAATAGATTACAATTTGCCATTTGGAAAAAAAAAATTATATCAAATACTAGCATATTCTAATTCATATTTAAACAACAATCGCTCCAACGAAGCGACTCGATGTAGAAGAAAGACTTAAAATAGCTCTCATAAAAATATGAAGCCTGTTTCAAATGCAACTTCTTGTTTCGTAAATGATGTAACTATGAATTTTAAAGCACCTCGAACCTCTCGATCGCCGTGTTAATATCTCGTGAATTAAGCGACGAGAATGAAGAATCTCTCCTCAAAGAGGAGATATATATTTCGCAAAGAGAGTAGCGTCTCCGGAAACGAAACTTGCCGTTAGAGAGTTAAGAGAGAGAGAGACTAAACTTAGCGCTCGAGTTTTGAAGTTACGTAAGATAACGTCCAGTAACCCGACAGCGTAAAATTAGCTGTTCTCGCTTTCGTATGTCTAGGCGATAGTCGCATCATTGTTGTTATTTTACGATGTAATTTATCTTCTCGGCGAAAAAAAATCTATATTTCAAAAACTTTCCTTTTCGTCCTCTTTTCTTTCTCCTTTCATATATTGAACTATTCACTTTTATTACTGTGCAAATAAAAAAGCACGACGGATAAATTTTTAGTTGGATGAAACAAGGATCAGATTTAAGACTATGGCATCCAAAAAAAATTTAAGCAATAAGACGAGTAGTAAGAAAATTAATTTAGGGATCCCTCCCTCCCTCCCTCTCTCTCTCTCTCCTGCTTATATTATTGTTTTACATTCTCTGCTGTGATTGACCGATTCGTTTACTGTTTACGTCTTATTACCTTGTATTCTTGATAGTAATACTTTCAAAAATAATAAATAAATTATATATACAAGTTAAAACTGCCACTTTGAATTTAAAATATCATTGTTTATCTAGGAACGCATATATTTGACCTAATGTCAATTTAAGAAACTTAAAAAAATTTCATTACCCCATTATTTACAAGTCAAAAAAGTAAAGTATTGCATAATTTCGAAAATTAGGATACGATCGAAACACCATGATCAAGATTGACCTGTGAATGATCAACGAAGTGCATTGCATATGGATTTGGCTAGGTATGTAATCGCCGTATTCAATGCAAAGTATGCTAACAACGTCACACAGATGTCACGAAGGTGAACATTTATACGATATTCCGCTTACAAACATGTAGGTTTAAACGATGCACTATTAAATATCGAAGAAATAACGGCGACTAATCCCGAATAATCTTGTTATTTTTAACTTCTATGTGTCACTCTCTGTGTCGCAATATAAATCAATCCATTTCTACGTAGTTAGTTTCAAAGTGAAGTTTATATTAATGTATGCATTTAGCAAATAATAAATTAAATTCGGATCATTTAATACATTTTCTCGAGTTAAATTATTTAATTCTATTATTTTAGTTAAACTAACGACATACATTGAGTAGAAGGCGACCTATAAAAATAATTAAAAATAACTCACTCAAACTCACTTGTGGGTAATTTGAGATTATGAATTTAACAGTTCGTTTAACTTTTATAGTAGTATTATAATATTATACTATTTATATTGGTATTTTTTAATCTGATGCATCTGACGTTACTTTATTCAAAAATATCTGCGATCAAAACTACATAAAATTTAACACTTTTGTTTGGACAAATAAATTCGTTGCAGATTCGATTTTTTTAAATTTTTTTAAATCTTAAACATCCACGGCGAAACGCGCTTTGACATACAATCTCGCGTTTCCCGGTCAAATTCGACGAGCACGTGGTGAACGACGATATTGGGGTTCACACGGCTTCAGCACGGAAACCCTCCCACCACTTTCGGACACCACGTACCGACATGAGCGTAGAGCCGACAGAATGGCAAGAAAACACGCGATATTAACGCCGAATAACCAAACTAGACGAATGTTTGAACAATGCTTATCTAAATTTCATCGATATTTATCGTTACAATAAACGTTTATAAACTTTTACGAAATAGATTTTATGCCATTTTAATGTTACAATGAATCATTGTTGGGTTGATCTTGTGACTTATGGTGAAATAATTGAGTTCCTAGTCGAACGAATGATCAGGCTTCCAACAATTATACCTCTAATCTTTATTAAGTAGCATCTACAATGAGATTTTAAGGTGTAAACTTTGAACAAGAAATTGGTCAATCACAATCGATTGTAATTGGTTAATTTCTTACGGATTAAATCAAAGTTTTTACCTGAAAATTACATTGACGCCTCTATAGGTGTGGCAAAATTATTCGAAGGAGGGATTGGTGGAACTCTTTTGGAGGGAAATCTCCATTTTCTCTAAATCTATGGCTTTACTATGGCTAAACTAGCTTTAGGATTATCAAACTGCAGGGACATGGGTTAAAAAGTAATGTTTTACAAGATAAAGTTACATATAACAAGGTTAAATCAATCCTTCCACCGTTGCTCATAATGAAATGCGACTCGATCGTACGATTCTACATTGTCGTAATGCATAATTGTAGGTAATGGTAGATAATGGTAGATAAGTACAGGCTTAATTAATGTCTTAATTTTCCTTTATTAGCACACAAGC
The DNA here is from genome assembly GCF_001594115.1 of Trachymyrmex septentrionalis. Lineage (NCBI taxonomy): Eukaryota > Metazoa > Arthropoda > Insecta > Hymenoptera > Formicidae > Trachymyrmex > Trachymyrmex septentrionalis. Next base: position 2,112,301 of record NW_017305408.1, read on the forward strand.
AAGAATTAGAAATCAGTTATTTTAATTTAGGACAAATACATTAAATAATTTCATTTATATATTTATAAAATTAATTTAATTTAATTAAAAATACAAATAGAAAAATTCTTATTAATTATAGGCAGAATATTAGGTATGCGTGTGATCTTCTTTTTAATAAAAAAAAAGTTCAAAATCAAATCGCATGCTCAAGAATCGTACTTTAAAAATATTTAGGATAAGTACTCGTAGCTCAGACGGAAAATCGTCCTCTTTCAGGTCAAGTCCATTCATGGAAACCAGTTCGAATCCGGTGGCAGTCCCTCTACCACCGAACTTTTTTTCCAAAACGTTAAAATTGAATTTTTTTTTTAGAGAATGAATAAATTTTTTTTAGAGAATGAATAAATTTTTTTAGACAATATATAAATTTGTTATAAAAGTTTGAAAAAATTAATAAGTTATTTAAAAGTTAATTAAAATCAGTTATACTTAAGATCATTAAAGAAGATCATTAAGAACTTAATAAACACAAGAGTAGACTCAAGAGTCGTTTTTGTAAGGGAGAGTGGCCTACAATAAAATCATGTTCTAAATAGGATCTTTTTAATTTAAATAAACACGGTTAAGCAGATTTCCATACTATTTATAATGTAAAGTTCTTATAAGACATCGAAAATTTTTTTTTAAAAGAAAATCGTTGTAAAACATTATTCAAAAAATGTGATAAATTAGAAAGATAATTAATTTAAAATAATTAAAGAGTGTAGAATTCAAGCATTTTCAAAAATATCAAGTTTTGTGATCATTTTTTTTATTGTAAAATTTTCAAGAAATTAAATCAGTAAAATATCATTAATCATCAGACTTAGATCAATTAAGTTTTATTGATTTCAATTCTAATAATATTAACTATCAGTAAATTTTTTCTAAATAAAATTTTTATCTTGATTGTCAAATTGCTCGTTTTTATTCAATACTAACAAAGATACTTAAAATATTTTAAAATTCTATCTAAAAGTCTAATAAAAATAGGATCAATGATTCCAAATCAGGCCGGAAAAAGCATTTTCCATTTTAGTTTAACACACAGAGAGATATACTAATTTAATTTTAAATATAAAAGTGAAATGCAAATATTTCGAATTATAAGATACATATTTTAGCTAATAGTACAATAAAATGTATTAAGTACTCGTATTTCAGGATTTAATCGATTTCTATGACAAACAAATTTATTCAAATCTATCTTCTAAAAATATTCAATTTTAATATTCTGAAAGAAAAAGATTTGTCAATAAAATTCAAACCGGATTTAAACCAAACGGAAAAGTGACGATATTTTACCTCAGCTATGGTGCATATAACAAATAGTGATAATAAAATATTAAGTTTCAATTGCTTTTATTATAAATTTCACTTTTAATAGATTAAACTTGTTTATTAACAAATACGGTGTAAAAAAATAAAATTTTCCACTTTTATATTTTTTACTTATTATTTTGTAAAAAAATATAATTTTAATATTTTATTTAAAAGATTCATCGATAGAACTTGAATCGGAAATACGCGAACCGAAAGTTAAACGTTAGATGTTTCACTACGTTCATTATTCACTGTCACTGAATAACTGTCATGTGGTCATAAAATGACTGCATACAGTATGTCATTCAATTTTGAACAACTGTTAATTTTCCGATGGAAAATAAGGAATTATGCATTCATGTTTTGTTTAGTGTAGCAAATGCTTTTCAAGTTATTTGTAAAAATTTTTTTAATTAAAACTGATTTTCATTTTCAAGTTCTTGCCCTTGTTAGAAAAAAAAAACTGTTATTAGAACCGTACATATATTTTAAAAAATAGATAAAAATTGCAAGCAAAATAGTATATAATACATTTTACTCCATAAAATCAATATAAACATTTAGAATTACAATTTTTTCGATATCCATTTAATTTTCAAAAAACCTGACATTCTCTTCTAAAAGCTCATATAATAATTAACGAATGATGCAGATGATAGTGAAAGGAGACCTAATCTAATCGTTAACAGCAAGGCCCGCTTTCGCTCAATAATAGAGCAGTTCAACGCAACGCCATGATTCGTATAACGCGAATAAATATTTCATACAATCGTAAGACTATTCCCGACAATTACTGTTGCCTTTAAGAAAAAATTTTCGAAAAACGAGTTTTTTTTTTCACGTGAACACAATTTCTTTCAATCAAACACTTACTTATACCTGGCCCGTCATTGCTCACTCTCCTGTCTAACTGCATGCCAATGTGCATTCTTCTTTCTCGTTCAAAATAATAACTTTGAATCAGCGGCATGTGAATGTGAAAGATCTTATAGAAGAAGATCGGAGAGAAGTCTTTTAACGATCCTGAAGGGTCAACAATCCATTTAAAAAAAAAAAAAAAAAAAAAAAAAGGAAAGAAGAGCGTATGTTGCCACGGTAGTTCCTTACGTGTCGTGGACGAATTTTCCTTTAGGAGTCACGACATCCGTGCGGCTCAAATTGTTCGCAAATCGTTCTCTCGCGAGGCGCGCTTGGCGTGGAAAACCGGTTTCCGGTAAAAGTCCGCGCGTCCGATTCGCGTATCGATCACGTGCGGGCACGACAGCGACGTCGGCGGCGACGTGATCGCCGATCGATTTCCCCAACGCGGCCACATTTGAGACGCGTGTCCGCCGAGATCAATCGCCCCCGTCCGGTCCGGACGCGATTGCCACATCCAGTTCGTGTCCCTTTCCTATAGGAAGTACACTTCCACCGATGACGATCGACGAGCGTAACAAAAGTTCTCTCGATCGCGCGATCCCGGTAATCGAAATGGGTCGATTCGAGAACACGTGTTCCGCGAATTCCGCGGGAATCTTAACACGAGTCACGCGAGAAACAACACTCCGCGATCCACACCGGTCGGCGGTCCGCGCGTGACTGATCAGCGAAAAGGCGAAAAGGCGCCGCGCCGGGCGGCGAGCGACTTAACTTTTACCCCCACTAATGTAAGCGGGAGAGGTGGGAAAAGATTCAAAGCGTCGCGGTCGCGGTTAAACTTGGCGTCTATTTTTTACAAAATCTTCTATAATCGAGCAAACTTTGTGTACCTTCTAAGAAGCGACGCAGGGATCATGTCATCTTTGTTTAACAACAAGTATGTAATGATCCATTGCGTCACACCGTGTCACTTATCGATATCTAGTTGTTACACACATTCTTCGATAAGCCATTAGTAATAAATCAGAAGTCAGAAGCTAGAAATTGATCAATCGATTATTCTTCTTGTTGGACTGTAATTGATCAATTTTTGAAAAATTCTGACTTCCGATTTATCACTAATGGTTATTGTAGGATGACCATAAGATTTTTGGCTCACGATAACGAATAGTCCGACATAATCTTGTGTTTGTCGTAGGCAGATTCGGACATTTGCTTTTGAACCTTCAGCATGTCACTAAAAAAAATGATATTATCAATAGCATTATTCTTATTGAAAATAATTTTGTTAATTTAGTAAAACTGTTAAGGGAATCCTAAAATGTCTGTATGATCGATTAAATCATTATAATTTTTGTACAATTTTTTTTTCCTCTTTTACCGATTCAGAAATCTTTTCAGGATTAAAAAAGCACTAATATGTGTGAGATTGAATCTATACTGAGAACGACAAAAAATTTCGAAATTGAGATCTTTACCATTTCTTAATCCAACATAGAACTCCAGAGCTGTCACGTTGTAACAACATTTACTTTATATAAAAGCTGTGCGATCTGTACTCACGAAATATAATAGTCCACAGATAATAACTAATAGTTTGCATGAAGAAACAATACGGAATTCTTAAAATTGGACTTAAACGTAATAAAATACGTCATGCTTTTATTTTAATCAAAATTTTATTTATTTCGTTAATAGTGTTATTAGATATATATATATATATAAATTAATAAAATTATTTTCAATTAAAATAATGCTGTTGATAGGTAAAGTCACCTATTATGAGTCGTAGTAAAATTAAAGAAAAAGATGTTAAAACAAAAGAGATGTTTAATTTGAAAATTCACAATAATAAAGTTTATAAAAGAAAATTTGTTAGTTGTGAATTATTGATTTTTATAAGCTATAAAAATAATAGGCTCTCGGTTTAGTAAATAGCTGTCAACTTCTAAAAAAGAAAATAAATCAAACTGACACCATACTATGAGAAAATACTTTATATTTTGTCAGCATTATGGAAAGAAAGAAATTTTTCAAGAAACTAATAGACTATGAAAATAATATTAGGAAAGAAATTATCGGCATTATGGAAACAACATAAATTTTGAAGTAGAACGGATCATGAAAATAATGCTATTGAAAGAAAATAAACTTTAAAAGTGAAAACTAAACTATGATTTACAAGAGAAACACCCAACAATGGTATTTATTTTGTTGGGTATTTACCCTTGGATTAAGATAGCAGATAAATACAAGTCAAAAGAGAAGTCCGTATTTAATAATTTTTGTACGTTTTTAAAAAAATCGATTTTTTTACCTTCGATACTCAATGTTTTAGATCAATTCTTAAGTTTCGATTATATCAATGAATCGATTCTTAAGACTCGAAATCGATCTTCTGTGTATAGCTAGTTACACATTTTTTTGAATGAATTTCAGAGTGCAGCTTTTTTTTGCTCACCGACATTGGTTCTTACTTATGGATCCAACCATTTACATTCACTCTACGAGCAAAACTGAGTTGCAAAACACATCGAAAAAAAATGTTGCAACTTTTCTCAATCTTTGCCGAATTAATTCTTTGACATTCAATCTTTTGGTGAATCGACTTATAATTGCGATTCAGATTAATTAAAAAAATCGATTCTTTCACCAAGCAACCCTATTTTAATGTAACAAATAAGTAGAAAGAAATTTAAATATTTATTAAATTTGAATAATATAAACGAGATGCCTAAAACCGGAGATACATCGTGAGTATAAAGTCAGAAATAATCGTTCATAATCTTCAATCGTCTATTATATATTCATAGAAAAATATATATATTTCCGATATTAAAACTGAAATATTAAACGCATGAATATCTTAGTTCAATTTACAAGTTACTTAAAAATTTACGTTATAATCTGAGGGTCCTCTGTGAGTTGTTAAATAGAATGCCAGTCATATTTAAAACAAACTCTTATTTCAAAAAGTTCTAAAGTAACGAAGAACAGGACAAGTAAACGATTTATAACTTGTAGAGTCACAAATAAATATAGAATAAATGATAATTCTTTCAGGAGCTGCGCACAATGAAAGGAATAGGGAACAAGGAATAAGAATATTCAATCTGGAGAATCAGAAATCATGCATTGTGGAATATACAGTTTCTGGTAGATTGAGATTCTTGTTCCCTGTTCCTTATTCCTTTCACTGTTGATGGTATGCAGCTTTTTATAATACATGGCACATCAAAGAAAAAATACATAAATGCTATTGTATTGAAGAATGAATACGTTACACTTCCTTTAGATATTAAAACACATCAAATACAACGATCAAATACATGCAAGGAGGAAGGTACCCTTAAGATCGCAAAATCTACCCTTAGAAAATTTGAAAACTCGACTACGATTTGTTCTTATGCTTAAGGCTTATTACTCTATTGTATTTACGAGATAAAACGAACGCCGCAGTGTTGTGATTTCTGAAAATAATCGGGCCTAAAGTCCGACTTTACAATATATGGTTATCTAAAGAATAAAGATAACTAAGAAATTTATAAATGAATTTCACTGATGAATCTGTCAGTAGCTTTTAATGTTTAGGTAACCTAACCTATAATAATATATATAATATATATATAATATAATATATTGTAAAAATAATCCTAAGTTTTATTTCTGAGTTTCACTTGATTTTATATATTACAATAGCCTTTTTTTACTTGTATGGACACGCTTTTTTGTACAATTTATTATGTTTTCGATGAGTTTTTATTCCTTACTAGATTTCGATTATGTTAATTTCCGTTTTGTATTTTTATTTTTTCGTAAGAAGTCTTCTTATCTTTTTATCAATTAGAACTTTTTCAAGAGACATGATACACTTGCATCTGTGTAATCGTACGTGAATATTGTCGAGTTCTACATCAAGACTTACCCGAATTGTGCTCACGATGTATTGTATTTGCGAATTTTTATTGCGGTTACTCTTTTTTTCCGATATACTAGGTCCGCAACTAAGTTTCCAGGTGTCACACATGGATGGTGCTAACGACACATGTAGTCGACATACATGTCTGAAGTTGTGTTTTTTTTATAGCTTGGAAATCTGTTAACAATAACCAGTCGTAATACCAACACATATCGCAACGCAAAAATATTTTTTCTAACAACGAAGATGTCGAGTTTTGTGCCAAATAAACTGCATTTGCGGGAAGCTTTGATTTTCTGCTTTAACTTGAAAAAAAAATGCAGCTGAAGCACGTCGTTTGCTTGAGAAGGCCTACAGCGAACATGCACCATTGAAAACTACCTGTTGTAAGATTAGTTTAAACCCTTCAAAAGTGACGATTTCGACACTGTTGAAGGTCGACACTGTCCTGTTCGACAAGGAGCGCTCCGGAAGACCAAAAACAATTAAGGACGCCGATCTGCAAACGCTTCAAAAGTGGCGATTTCGACACTGTCGAAAGTCGACACTGTCGAAAGTCGACACTGTCGAAAGTCGACACTGTCGAAGGTCGACACTATCCTGTTTCGACAAGGAGCGCTCCGGAAGACCAAAAACAATTGAGGACGCCGATCTACAAACGTTATTGGATGAAGATGATACGCAAACCCAAGGTCAACTTGCGGAGGCATTAAACATGATTCGCCAAGGTATTTCCAAACGTTTACATGCCATGGGAAAAATACAAAAGGAAGGAAAATAGGTGCCGCATGAGTTGACTGAAAGACAGATGGAAAATCGAAGAGCCACTTCCGAAATTTTGCTTTTGCGGCATGAAAGAAAGAGTTTTCTGCATCGAATTGTTACTGGCGATGAGAAATGGATATATTTCGAGAATTCCAAACGCAAAAAATCGTGGCTTTCATCTGGCGAAGCATCAACATCGACGGCACGGCCAAATCGCTTCGGAAAGAAGACAATGCTCTGCGTTTGGTGGGACCAGAAAGGAATCGTGTACTATGAGCTGCTGAAAACGGGCGAAACTGTCAATGGGCATCGCTACCGACAACAACTGATCAATTTGAACGATGCATTGCTCGAAAAACGGCCAGAATGGGACACGAGACACGAACGAGTGATATTGCAGCACGATAATGTTCCGTGCACTTCCATCGTCCAAGACATCATTAAAACGCTGAAATTGGATCTGCTACCGCACCCGCTGTATTCGCCAGACCTGGCCCCTTCCGATTATCACTTGTTCTGGTCGATGGTGCATGGCTTGGCTGAGCTACACTTAGCCAATTTCGAAGAAGTGCAAAATTGATTGGATGAATGGTTTCGGTCCAAAGACGCGCCGTTTTATCGTCGCGGTATTCATGTATTTCCAGAGAGATGGCAAAAATGTGTAGCTAGCGAGGGACGATACTTTGAATAAACCATTTTTTGTATTTCTCTTGAAATTTTCCATTTTTCATTGATCAAAAAAACCCGGAAACTTAGTTGCGGACCTAGTATTTGTCTGAAGAGGGCTCAATCTTGCAGCCGAAACTTGTAACGAAATTTTTGCTTAGTTCTTTACCTTTTATTATTTTTTATGTATCTTTTATTTTTATTTTTATTATATACTTTCTTCGATTTCGTTCTCCTTTATTTGTATTTCCTTTTAATTAGATGACTATTTTTTAAAAACGAAATGTGCTGACTCTTACTTTGCCCTTTATTTATTGTTATTTATAATCCTAAGTGTTAAATCAGTACCTGAGTAAAGAAATCATCTTTGAAGAATCACCTTTCGTCCCACTAACAAATGATTTCTAAGAAATAGGTGAGACACATAGAAAATATCTTCTCTCAAACAAACTTTATTTCGAAGGCGAACGTTTTACGCACGTGAAACATAATTGAAACTGACGTATCAAAAATGTTCACCGTTACGAAGTAAATGTGCCGGTTGAACGAACGATACGTCTTATCTGCGACGTTTAATAGATAACCCGATCCTAATATTTTAGACTCGCATTCGCATTGCCCTAATGACTTATGCGACGATTACGTGATTCCTCTTTGTCGTTTCGGCAATTTCCTCGCTGGATGATCACGCGCTTGCGAAATAAGTGCGCGGCATCAAACTCACAACAATCGCGATTAACTTCTCAATTGCGCTTCAATGCTGTCAAGGTCCTAAGCCGCTCGCATCTTATATTTGCAGTGTTTTCATAAACACAAGTGAAGAAAATATTAGGTGTAGTAAAAAGTCATCGCGTATTTTTTAGCTCAAAGTTGTATATACAATATCTTCGTCAATAATGAATGAAATTCAAATTTAAAAAAAGGGTTTTAAAGCTTGAAATCTCTACTTTTAAAAGCTTATCACATTTTTTAAGTTTATATGAGTTTGATAATTTTTACATACCAAAAACTACGAGCTGAAAAAGACGAAAAATTTTCTTCTCACTTTGTGGATTTGTAACGTGTCCAAAACGAATTTGAGAAAATTTTCGATTACCTATCGTGAAAGCTTGATACTTTCCCTACAAAATCGTTTTTTTTAAATATTCCTACGACTTTTGATTACTGAGTTATCGCGGATTAAATAAAAGAATTATTTTGACTTTAATTGCTCATAACTCCATTAAAAATTGTCGTATCGTATAATTTAAAAAAGAGATTTTTAAAGCTGAAACTTTACTCTATCAAGATATATTTATATTGTTGGTAAGAAAGTAATTGCGGTTTTTACTGATAGATGTCTTTTAAAAATACGCGATGACTTTTTATATACTACACCTAATATGAGCTCAATTTAATCAATTAAGATATGTGAGAATGAAACTATGTGTTCTATGTAAACAGTTGGATGTCTTCATCTCCTTTGCAACATAACATTGAATATAATTATTATTGACAAATAGATAATGAATCTGGAGATTTACAGATTCTACATCAAATAATAATAGAGTGATCTTAATCTAATAGGAGTATATAGTAATGTAATTAAATCTTAACTTTTCTTCATTCTATGATAATATTATTTTATGATAATTTATTATTTATGTTCAAGTATTTTAGCTGTTCTATAAAAAGAACTTTTAAGAAAAAGAAATCTTTTAAAATAAATTTAATATTTTTATACTATTTTTATATTATTACACTGACAGATTTAGAAGAACGTGATTGATAAAATGTGCTTTTGTATACCTATAATATATAATTAGTAGAAAAAAGTTAACGGAAGATTTAATTATATTTAATTGTTATTCGAGAGAGACGTGTATAAAATTAATTCTTAAATAATTCTTCTAATATTCTTTATAGTAATTTTTGCCCACTGAAATCACGAAATGACATTTCGATATAATCGTAGTGAATAATATTCTCAAAATAACATTTATTTTATAAATACTTTTATAAATGTTATTCTGTACGCTATCTTTCCTTTCCTTTCTCACGCTAAACATATTAACAGAAGCAATTTGATATTAGATAATTATAGCTTCTTAAACACACTAATAGCAATTTAGCAGTAGAAGTCACTTTTATCTTATCGACGTCGTATCATATTTTACTATCTACAATGTACTACGACAAACGACGCGTGCGTCTCGATAAAATAAATGTAAATAGAAAATCTAAATGTAGACGTAAGACACTCACCCCGAAATATTCACCTTTCCGTAAATTTTCGTCATCAACCGAAAATGCACTGTATAAATTAGTGTGTCCTAATATTCGAATAAATTAATAAAAAGTGAATGAAAAAAAATAATCATTCGAATACTTCTTTTTTATTCGTCAAGAAGAATAAATACTTTTTCATTCCATTTGAATGAATATTTTTTGAATATGATTACGAATATTCTCGTTTTTTATTCACTTCTACTCTGTATTATCTGTACATAGCTTGCAAGCCTGCAAGAGAAAACAAAAATCTATAAAATCAGTGGCTACAATGACACGTGCGCTTAGTCCACAATCTATATGAGGGGCATCCTTGTTTAATCTATAAGTTAAGATATTTTGGGAAATAAATAATATATTTCTTATTTAATGTGTGTGTGTGTGTGTCCCTACACACGCACGCACGCACGATAACGATTGCTTATTGGAGCTTTCATTTTAGTTATATTTTGTTTTAATGAATATGAATACTTGTTAAATATTTATAATTTTTTGTGAATAAATATTTGTTGGAAACCCAAAATTTTGAATGAATATATGATTACATCTTTTTACGGGAAAATTTTGAATAAATACAATTTGGAACTCAATTACAAATTTTTGTATTCATCGCACATTAGTGTAAATAGAATTCTAATATAAAAATCATTATTGTAATAATAACTATTAATAGCAAATGAATGATTTTTTCTTAGAAAATATAAGTAGTTTCTACCCTAACAGCACAATTCAACAGCGCAACATGCTCCAATATATCCCTTATGTATGTATATATGTATATCCCCAACCGATGTTTTGTCATCGGTGCAAATGAATTGTACTGCTTGTAAAGAAAGGGTCTCAAACATTTCGGGCATTCCAAAGGTTATCAGAAGATCAGTAAACACACAAAAAGATTCTTTTCAATTTGCTTTTAAAAAGGTATCTTTTATTGAATCAAAGAATCAATCATTATTCATTCTTTTTCTACTTTTTTTTTATTCTTTTCTAAGCTTTTCAATTTTTATATTTTTAACCTTTAAGTAGGTAGATTTTTTAAACAAATAGGTAGATAAAATGCTGAGAATGCTGAAATACTCCAAAAATTTTTATTTTTATAATTATATTTTTTACTAGAATATTATACATTTTAGTTAAATTTACATTAGTTATACTGTAATGTGGGATAGAAAAATGTAAAAATAATAAACTTTAACATTTCCGGATAATACCTTTTAATTTTTTTTATTTTAATTTTTATTTCCAGAACGGCGTTTTAGTCATGAATTTTCTTGTTTTGTTTCCTATTTATTATTATTATATACTGTGTATTATTAAAAAACGTAATTTTGACCAAAAAAAGGAAATTAAAATACAAATATTTTGATACTGAATAGTACTTTAAAACATAAATCGTACAAAATTGTCATTAACAAATATTGAGTTAAAGGTATGATCAGTAGCAAAATAAAAGATATAAAAATTATTTCAAATTAGAACGTTTTTTTTATTAGAAATGAATATTTTAATGACAAAAATATGTAAAACAGTCATTGTTTGAAATAAAAAAATATAAAATTAAAGTTTGTTGTATAGAATTAAAAAATAATAACAAAAATAAAAATAAAAATAAAATTATTTATTTTTTATAATTAAAATTAACAATAATAGACAAGAAGGGTTACGAGCCGAAATAATAACTTTAATTATCAAAAAATAATGATCAACATATTAAACATAAATATTATAGACGTTTCGACACCAATCAGGTCATTATCAATGTTACATTAAAAATTGAAATAAAAATAGTCGTTAAGCGTACATTATTATAATAAGAGAAATATAAAATAAAATAAAAAAATACATAAAATTATTATATCAAATTCGAAAGTCATGTATTTTGTGATTCATGATTGACAACGATTAGCCCTTCCATTACTGTTCATTTTATTGTATTGAGCCATATTATTATTTATATACTTTTATAATTAAATTTACATCAGTGACATCCTAATAAGATAGAGATATGTAAAAATAATATAAAGGAGACAAGAAAAATAATATACAGGCTTTTTAATATAAACATTTCAGTTATTACCCTTTCTTTTTGAGATAAAAAAAATATACATTTTATTGGTCTAATATAATACAATAAGAAACTTTTTTGTATATTCTTTGCAAAATTTTGTTTTTCGAATTTTTTCGAATTCGTTTTTCTCGAATGCTTTTCAATGAAAATCTTGGATAGAAAGAGAAGAAGAGGAGAGAAAGAAAAAAGAAGGCATAAGAATAATAACACAAAAAAGAATAGATTTAAATGACATAGTAGAAAAAATTAACAAAGAAAGGACAGGTGCGGCTGGACAGAATAGAGACAAGGAAAAAGTGAAATTAAATTTAAATAGAACGAAAGAGCCCTATTATTTAAATAGAACGAAAGAAGGACTGTGATATACGGAAAAGCAGAAAGTGAAAAAGCAGTGGCCAATCAGAACTCGCGCTGATAATAAATAGTACAAAATGCCGAAATTGTAAATTACCAGCGCGAGTTCTGATTGACTGCTGCTTTTCTGTCAAGATGTGAATGTAATATACAATTCATATAATCGCAATAAAATCTAAAACTTTTTAGGTAATCAATTTATCTTAGGAGAAAAGTAGAGACAGATCAGAATAGTAACTGAAAAAATTCTGTGTAGCAGTAAATCTGTTAAGATATTATAATAGTAAATCTATTTATATATACAAGAGACTTCATGCATTAAATTTATCATCTATAATAGATTTTAAGTAATAAATGTAAGACATTGCTGAGCGATTATTCATCCTGTCGAACGGAGATTGTAAGAGCGCTCATAAAAATATAATAATAAAAAAAAAAAAACTCTCTTCCTTGAGAACGTGCATTACTATTTTATGCAATAAAAGTTAATGGAATATGCGCATTATGCGTGTGCTATCCGATTTTATCTCTCCGATATTCATCGTACGCAAGAAACGCACCATATCACCTCATACGGAGAACATACGAAGCTCGTACAGGATGTATATTTATACGGCGGTATAAACTAGACCACTAAATAACTCGCTCGTGTGAGTCGCTATTAGCGCGTGCCCTCTAAATGCCTTGCGCAAATCCGCACGGGCTCCTTTAATAATTTGTGCAAATCGTGGACAGCGGGCGAAAAGATTCGCACTCCTCGTTAGCTCGTCGACGCTAACGCAAAAAGGACACTCGCGTTTTCGTCGCCGCGTCCACGAGATGCTCATTCGGTCACCCTGATTGTGACACATTTAATATCCCGGGTACTAATCGCAATGCTAACTTCACATTGTTAATGCTCTAGACATGAAATGTCATTTTAGTAAGAAGCCTAGAGCGTGTACTCTCGAAACTGACAAAGAAAACTTTGGGTGAATTATATCAGATGAATCTAGCTTCTTTTTTTTCCGTCTTTATTTAGTTCCTACTGAATACGTCAAATAAGAATAAATGCACCATAAAAGTTTATGAAGATGTATCTAATGATTCTTTTCTACAAAGAATTTCTATAATTACTTGATAAGTCTGTTTTTTTTTTTTTATTGCTACACTCTCTGAACTGATATAGTGCAATGAGTTGAAATGAAACAAATATACGTTTGTTTCACTCCAATTTGTTGCGTCGTGTGCAGTTAATAAAAAACAGACCTTAAAATGTATGATAAAACGATTGTGCACGAAGGTATTCAATTAATTAATGAAGTATTGACGTTATCAGTCTTGAAATCTAGAATTTAAATGGAATTACTGAAATCACTATATAAGTAGTATTAATTATTATTAATGATTATTACATAGTAAGCACATAATAAACGATTCGACGCGTGTTAATGAAATCACAAATGGTCGTGAAACTTGAAACAGTTTCGTACGACAGAATTAATCTGATGCTACGCCTAAACTTAATTCGATTTATCGAAAGATTAGTGACAGATGCGGCGGTTATTATAGAAAGTTGCGTAATTACGTTGAAGTCGCGGTATCTGGGTGGAAAAATATGAGCGGCAAGTTTTTGTTGGCATAGTCACTGTGCGATTCACGACGAGATGACAGAATAGATCTCTCATGTTAGTCCAATGACCGAAACATGTCAAGGAAACTATCCGATTAGCAGTGTGTGTACTTGTAAGAGTAACGGGTTGAAAAATATATTATACGGAAAGCACGAGACGTCGCAGAGACGGAGGTGCTACAATGATTCACGATTCTTCAGCTTCTTTTTCCGATTCGATGCAAGATTTTCGAGAACGAATAGAGATCTCTCGACTGTCCCTCGTTTCGAGGAGACTTCGCTGTCAAATTGCCAGAAGCCGATTTTCGACGGCCGGGTCTATTTATAAAATGTCGTACAGACAAGCACATCATCATAAGACATTACTTAGCAGGCGCCAATTGTCATCGATCGGACAATGTAACCATCAACAATTTTGCAATTTAATCGCGTACCTCGTCGAACCGTAGAGCAAATGAACGCCAGGCGAAAGTTTCGCGGTTTTACTTATCTCCGCCGAAATTTATCGCGTGTCTACACTAGTTAGCATTGTAACAGATAAGCGCATCGTTACAACGATGCTCGTACAGATAACGTTAAGATAAGTAATTTTGCGCGGAAACGATCTACACCGATCTTGGTAAACACTTGAAATTTAGAAAATCGTGAATTCTTTATACAGCTCTACTTTTCGAAGTTTACAGTTAAAGTGAACTTCAACAATAACGATAGTATATGGTTCTTACATTAAGAACTGTGTATTTTACCCAAAAAATGGGACAGGGGACACTTTGTTTTGTATTAATAATTTGTTTTAAAAAAAACATATTCTATTTCATTACCGATACAATAAACGGCGAAATATTTTTGATACAACTCTCGCTAAGATTTTCTCTACGATTCGGTTATGCATATTCACACTTCATGTTAAAGATCTAAACGCTCTGACGAGACGAAGATAACGTAGGTAGGCGACGATAAGAAGCAAAAGTAAATATACAACGCTCTGAGCTAGATAACCCGCACGACCCTTTTAATGTCAAGAAGCCAGGAATGGAAGATTTCATAACCAAAGAAACAGTTTTGAAGAACGTTTCCAATGAATAAACTGTTCCTTTCAATGAATAATTCTTTTCTTTTGATTTCGGACCAGTGCCGTACGCATTTACTTCTGTAACTTTCGGCTAAACTTCAGCTTAGTTCCTACCTCACTTCTACAATCGCTGCGAGACGGTCTAAATGCAGACTAGCAAAAGGGAAGCGAACTGATTGGGTGAAAATTGCGAATAAATTCCAGTACTTCAGGTAAAATGATAGTAATTGAGAAACTAAGGATATTTGCACATTTATATAAAATAGGTATTGCCATCCTTTTTCGTATCTTCTTAGGAAAATGAAAGACATAAATCGTGAACAGCGTTATTCACTTTTAGAATAGGAAAACGTAAGTCAGCAAAAGAAGGAATACCTCTTCCTCACGTTGTGATTGATTGAATAGAAAGAGATAGAGTCTTCGCACATCCTATCTCTCGACCAATTTTATACACGAATGGTGCAATTCATGCTCTGTGTCTTTGAT
Organism: Trachymyrmex septentrionalis; assembly: GCF_001594115.1. Taxonomy (NCBI): domain Eukaryota; kingdom Metazoa; phylum Arthropoda; class Insecta; order Hymenoptera; family Formicidae; genus Trachymyrmex; species Trachymyrmex septentrionalis. Next base: position 2,127,716 of record NW_017305408.1, read on the forward strand.
ATAAGATCTGTTCTTTATCCCTGCACTATCTGAACTGGTGCAAACGTATATTTGTTTCACTTCAACTTATCGTACCATGTGCATCAGTTCAGGTAGCGTAGGAATAAGAACAGACCCGGTATAATTTCGGTGTACCGAAAGAAAAAAAGAAGAACAGGTGTCGTGAAGATCTCTTGACGCCGGTAGACTCTAGGATCTAAATTTAATGACGTACGACAAATACACTTACGCATACATACGTACGCAGAAAGAGAAAAAGAAAGAGAGGAAAGGGGAGAGCTCGAGGCGCAAGCGCGAGACGTGGGACTAGAATACGCGTTTTGTCTCGTAATAAGTGCTCCACATGATGAAGCCGGAAAGATACTCGCTCTAGTGTCGCGCCGCGCTGAGTGCCGGTATTTTTAATATCGTTTCTATGTTTAGCCCCGGCGAATGGAACGTCACGCGGTCGCTGTCGTCTTCGTCGTCTTCATGGCTAGCATTAACAGCGGGGAACAGGAAACGTCAGTCAGATAGTCGTAGATGACCTGACGTCGTCGTCAACTATCAGTTAGTTTGGCGAACAAACGAACGAAAATACGTCATACCGATTTTACCGGCGCGTCTTGCATTTTCGACAGTTTTTAGCCTTTTCCGATAAGAAAAGGGAATAATTCCCACGCTATGTTTTCTACGACCGAGACGAGAAAGAAATGTACATCCGCGCCAGTCAGCGAGCAGGATGATTTTAACTATCTGCCTAAAGTCTTAAAGTTCGATAAGCATGCGACTTCAACCGATTTAGAGATACGCATCCGCCAAAGATGGAGCTTCGGACATGAATGCGAATTGAAATGAATTTAATTCACTTATCGATTCGTTGGAGATCGCGAAGAATACGCAGGTACGCGCATCGTTTGTAAAATCTCGTTGATCGACCAGTTATGCGGAAGCGAAGAATCTACAGAAACAGTTTTAGACCGGTTGCTTGAGACATGTGACTCAACGCGTTCTCTAGTATTCTTGTGTATAAATACAATTAAAGAAAAGGAAAATTTATATAATAATATTTCTTGATGATTATCTTTACCTTCCTGTATCTTGATTTGTTTGAATATTAATTTTTCTTTAAATTTATAATAATTGAAACGATCGTTTTAGAAATCTTATAAATAAAAAGTTATAACTTTTGAAGAATTAAAAAAAAAGACTAAAAAAAAAGAAAAATAAGTTAAGATAATAATTAAAATATGTAAAAAATAACTTATTGTCTCATCAAGTGAGTGAAATATAAGTTACTTTTAAAACTTATTTCAAAAAATAAATCTAATTTTAAAGAAATTGGCTTATTAAAAAAATGAATTAAGACATGAATTATTTCGTACACAAATAATATATGCGTAGGTTTCTTTAGAAAATTGTGTAAAGAGTGACGCACTTCTAAAAACGTCATAAAATAACGGATTGTAGTCCAAGATATTTCACTTCATTGTTTATTTTACAAACATAATGTGGAAAAAAATTATTATTGACATGTGAATGAGTTTCCAGTAAAAATCTAATAATATGATTGGAAATGGAACATGTTTTTAATATTCAAACTTTAAATACGAAGCGCCTTATGTTCCGAGTGTTAAGATGTTGAACTAACATTCATTTAAATTAAATTAATTCAGAAATAAATTGAGAACCGATAAATTATCGGATTCACACAACTATTCTGATAATCCCCCCAAATTTTTCAAATCTTAAAAATTGTAATAAACTTATTGCGAAAAATATTGCCTCGGCCGGGAATCGAACCCGGATCTCTTGCATTCCGTGCGAATGTCCTAAGCCTTCAGACTATCAAGACCCACTTCCGTAGTTATGGTGTAGTGCAAATTTTATGCACAAAATGAGATTTTGCTACACCGTCTCAAAGGGATGGTGTAGAGCCAGTGTGTTTTAACATTTAAAATTTGAAAATGGAAGTCAAGCGGGAACAGGGTTTTAGCACAATAATGATGTAGTGTACACCATAGTGTGCACCACTCTAATAGTGTAGCTGAGTGTAGCGTTTACATGCAACTAGTGCGATACGAGGCTGCACCCAGTGTAGCTTCCCAAGAGAAAACGCTATAAGTTTAGTTGTTTTTAAAATCTTAATTTGGAAAAAAATATAAAATGTCCAGATGTCAAGAAGTCTTAAAGTTCTTTATTTTATATTTCTCTACTTCATAATATAATTAATGTAAATCTAACTATAACACATAATAAATTATATAATAAAAATACATCTATAAAATTAAAATTTGAGCATCTCATCTTGTGTATCTTTAAACCACTCACCTACCTATTTAAAGATTAATAAATAATAAGAACGTAATAAAAAATATTTCGTTATCTAACACGCGTGCGACTTGTTGGATAGACCTTTTAACTGGTATTAAACGTAAAATTCGAAGAAATTGCGAGGACACTTAACATCACGAAGCTGTGATAAATGGCTCAATGTAATTTCCTCTGTTATTGATAAATCTATTTATATTTAGATAAACGAATAATTCGATAAGAACCGATATGCTGGAGTTATCTAGCCAACTTTTATACAAGTATAGCGAAGAGAGCACTGAAGATATATAGGGGAGGATAACACCGAGTGTCAGCGATAATTGTTAATGGATATATATCTAACGCAAGTTACGCTAGGTAAGCTTAATAAACGAGTAACTTCAGGTGCACGCACTTCGAAAAGATGCATTTCATAACGAGCCCCATGAAAATAATTATAAATTGTTGACGGTTGACTATGCTTTGAACTATTTACAAATTATTTAATGCAGAATTATTTACAAATTAACAGCTCGCAGTCCGAGCTATAAATGGTCTCCCGTTACTATTGATTTTCAGTAAAATTGATTCGATAACATTTTAATCAACGTTCAACACGGAAGACATGCAACAATAAAATAATTATTTTTTTAAATTTTCTTTTAATTAAATTACTCAATTCTTCTGTCATCAAATAATGAGATCAGCATGGAAGCTTGATTAATATTTTTAAAGAAATCGTAATATTGTTGATAATATAATACATTTGTATGACAGCTTCGAAATCAAAGTGTCAACAATGCGCGTTCGAATCTTAATCGTTACCGAAAAGTTATCAATTGTCTACAGCGTTTTTTCAGGTAAGTATCTGTTCAATGATTGATAGATAGATGGTTATTATAAAAACGATCAAGAGATAAAGAAAGAGAAAATAATGTAAGATTTATGGTGGACCTTTTGCAAGCGATTTCTCAATATTTTTCCCGCGGTCTATAATATGGGAAAATATAAAAAGAAAAAAGAAAATGAAAGAAAAGAAAAGAGCGAGTTCTCTCCCTTGTGCTATGAGAGAAAAAAACCTGATCTTTTTCTTTAGTCAATTGAAGTTTTGATCACAACAATGAAGCTCAGTAGGGCAAGCTCAGTGAAGGGCAGAATGGACATCATTAGCTGTTTCCACATTATCGTTAAAGTGTGCAAATGTCTTAAAATGAAATCGATGCTTTTTAATGCAAAAAAAAGTCATTATACTTTATTATTCTATCACTTTAGAAGTGATCTTTTTGCAGCTAAAAGAGCTGAATATCCTTCAATAATTCAACCAATAATTCCTTCAATTATCTTGAAACAAATGCTTTAATAGTGTATTTTTAATATAATATTCATCGAGTATCTATTTTCAATTTGTGTCATTGTATATCTCTGCATTTATAAACAATGTTGATTTCTAACAATTCGATGACAATAGTTCACTGTGTATTTCGCTGTCATTCATTGAAAAACTGCTTATATTATATATGCTAATAAAAATAATGACTTTTTTCTACAGTATACAAATAATGTTTAATTCATTTCATTCTGTCTACATTACAAAACAATAGTTACAATAGTTAAAACAATAGTACAGTCCTGATTGTCATTCTATTATATATTTTACTCAATTCTTTGAAGAATCTTACTTTAAAAAGTAAAAATTGAACCAATCTTTGAACCAAGTGACTCAATTTTCAATCTTTAAGGCCCAGTTCCACAACTGACAGTTAACTCTTAAGGTTCAACTTATTTCTCATCTCTTTCCAATTCTAGAATTGAAAAGAGACAATGAACCTCGGTTAAGAGTTAACCGTGAGATAAGTGAAACTGGATCTAAGAATGAGATTTCACTCTTTAGAATGAGATTCACATTACTGAGAATCATCATAA
>NW_017305408.1:2132030-2149280 GCF_001594115.1 Trachymyrmex septentrionalis
AGTTAAGAGTTAACCGTAAGTGAAACTGGATCTAAGAATAAGATTTCACTCTTTAGAATGAGATTCACATTACTGAGAATCATCATAACTTTTAGAGAGTACATTTGCAATGTCAAACCGAAATGAATTCAAAATATTCATTATTTTTCACTCAAATAAATCCCGACCTGGATTTCTCATAAAATATCTACAGGGACGTTATAAAAAAAGTTGCTTAAATTCCAAAACTGTGTGCGCGCGCGTATATCTTTTCTAAGAATCGCGCAATTTGCGAAACGTCGAGGATCTCGGGTTCGCGAGCGTCTATAATCGTGTCGTTGCTCGATGCTCGGTGCATGTCTTGTCTCCTCTTCGAGAGAGGGGACAAGAGATACGGGACGAAGAGCTCCTAAGAAGTTGCGACCTCATCGTAAAAAGTTACGTAACACCGATAGCGCCACTTCGTGTGCCCCGCGCTTCTGACAGCCGGTCGTGCGCGTCTTATCACGTCGCCACACTGCGTTGCGTCTCGTCGTGCGACGCCAGCCGAGAACACGATTCAAGGTTGACCGCGATTGGGATAATCGCGAATCCATGAGAAAGTATACTTCGATATGCGAGATATATATCGAAGAAACGGGCAGCGCGTACGCGGATGGGCAAGACTAAAAATCCTCAAGTGAAAGATTGGACGTTTGATCTGTCATTTTTCAGGATCTACTTAAGATAGAATAAGATAAATTGTGTATAAGATAGAACGACATATCCACGCATCTCATTCTATCTCACACATTCTATCTCGATCTATTTTAAGCAAGTCCCGAAAAATATGGCGGACCGATCAGAAGTTGTCTAAACAGTTGTCTAATCTCTTGAGCATTCTTTAGACAAAAGAAACTGTGCGGAACAAACGAAACTCGCGAGCGTGACGAATGAGGCGTGGACCTCGAAATGACACTCGAAATGAACGAATGAAAGGACTCGAAGGTGGCACGAACGCGTGGAGAGTCTTTTCTCTTTTCTCTCTTTTCGATAGCAATTATTATTGAAAGCGCATTACGCAATTCTTTCGCCACTTTTCTCGGCGCGCTACTGGCCAATGACCAGGACCAGATAACGCGAGCGCCCCACTTTACGGACTTGCTAATCTTGGACTATAACTCGAACTAAATTCCTCCGAGTTATGGTTCTCCTTCTTCTCTTTCCTCTCTTTCTCTCCCTAATGATATTATCGTCCTGAAAATCGGATTCTGCGCAAATTAATTTGTTTCCTCGTCGCGCTTTTGACTTTACTTTGCGAAATACATTTTATACGTAAGAAGACGTAAAAATTTATATGAAAATTTTTTATGACTTTTTACATGATTCCACAAGATTTGGATGTGTATGCATCTAATGATTTTCCAAATCTCAACAAGATGAAATAGAATATAATGAGATTTCTCGTTTTTTGACCTATCCATGTTTTTAATTTTGTGTTTACGATATCAACGGATTAAGTTTTTTAATATTTCAATTAAACGTTTTGAACAAAATATTTGAAGATATCGTAAACGAAAATCATTTACTTAATTAAAATATAAATGCATGACATTTTGATAAATAAACTAGTTAGCGATAGTTTCAAGTAATTCTGAAATTATCGCAGAGACAGGATAAGTAATTCGAGAATGAACAAATTGAAATGTATTGTTCAGTTAATCTATTTAACTATACCTTTTTATCTTTCCTTTATAGCTTTCCTATCTTTATTGAAAAAAGTACTTAAATATATGGATCTCCTCTAAAACTTTTCCCTCCAATTTTTTAAGATAGACAGTTGAGTGAATAAGTTTTATCTAAGAATGTCTTCTTCATTAAGTTTCATTAAAAGAAAAAAGTTATTCAAAACTTGTTCTTCAAGGAATAGCGCTAGAATAAGCGTACGTGAATTATGAAATATTTTTTAGCTGAATGTACATACATATATGTATGTATGTACATTCACAGTCAAAGTGTTAACTCAAATGTATGTACATTTACTGCAGTCAATATATTGACTAGTAAGTGTATATGTTTACTGAAGTTAATACTTTGACTATGACATATACATATAATGTAAAAAAATATACATTTATAAGCAATTTAAGATTATATATTTTTTTTAAAAAAGTTAAAAATATGATTGATTACATAGCTCAATGATATATCAAAGCTCTCAGCATATGCAAGGCCATTTCCATAAGAAAGAATTCTTCACACAGAGACACAGATATAATAATTTATATTGTAAAAAATATCTTTTTCATTTTTAAAAATGTTTCTTGATTATTATGTGATTTATGCAACCAGACAAGTCAGTCTTTTTTTCTTTTATATTTATTTTTTATTTCAAATACACATGTGTATATTTCTTTTGTATTATGCTAATAAGTAGTTGTATTATGCTAATTTTTTTGCACAGAAAGAACGGTTTTGTTAAAGTATTTAAAATTGTAGCCACATACCAATCTGAAAATAGTTTTGTAGAACTATCAAAATAATTATGTAAGATGCTTAAGCTGGTTGCTAGAATGTTGGAAAGACAACAGCAACAGTTGTCATTTTTCTGTTAAATGTCTCAGTATTTGCTTGAGAGAGAGAGAGAGAGAGAGAGATTGATTGCTTATTAAAATTGTCCATATAGAAAATATGAAAATATGAAAGTCATCTTGATGACTTTCTTTTTTTAGATAACACACTACAAAACACAATTTTAACAAGCAATTATTAGTGTGGCCTTATTTTTAGTGTGGTTACCAGAATGTAAGAATTAAGAATTCCTCCTTAAGAATTTTCATTCTTTGACAAGATGTTCGTGTCGAATGAATATCTCGCTTTAATTAACGGTATTAATGAATAACATTGCGCTTATAAAAAAATTTAAATTTTTGAACATATGTAAAAAATATTACAGTTTTTATATACGTTTTGAAATAAAAATTCGTCGACAATTCTACAGATAGTTATTCTTTTGACAAAATTTCTCTCGTAAGAAAAAAAAACAAATAAACAGAATAAAAAAGCAGTTTTTAATTATTATAAAATATTACAAGGTAATATATATTTTAAAATATTATAAGGTAAAAGTACCAATACTTGAACACATATGTTTGGACACTTTTATCATTTTAGTTCTAAAATAAGCATCACGCGAATTAAAATGAAACATAAAATTTTTTTTCTTATATTTTGAAACTTTAATTACAGTATTCAAACGTATTTATTTTCTTGAATTTATACTTTTTATAGGATTAAAAAATAATTTTTTTTAATGTAACACAGATATAAGTATTATTTGTTGAGTTTTTTGATATTTGCAATAAGGAAACAAAAGATTTGTCATTTTTCTGTCAAAACTGACTAAACTGTTCATAAGATTTACTAAACTGTTTTGAATTTTAAAGATGACTGGTAAGCAACCAATTTTTTTAATTGAAATAAAGTATAAAGAATAAGATCAATTATTCATTTTGTTAAATTTATAAAAGGTCATTGAATAAAATAGATATCTATTTATCAATACTATTTATCAAAGTAAAGTGCCAGGTCGTCCAATCAAAAATATCATAAACGTACTCCTCCTTCTGACTGAATATGTACACAATATTATAATTATATATTTTTCAATATGCATATTCAGGTAAGTAATATATACATATGTATATATAATATTTAATAAAAATATATCTAAAAATATATCTAAAAGGATAAAAAAATATATCGGTTTCGTAAAAGAGAGATTAAAGTTCGTAAAGAGAGGTTAAAAAAAGAGATTGTTTACGATTGCACATTTTTCTAACCTCTCAATATCTACAATGTTTAAAAATGTAAAGTCTTATATGTGTTTTAAAGAAAAAAGAATGAAAAAGGATAATAGAAAATTGTACAAAAGGAATTACTTGCCAGAAGATATTTATAAAGCCATGCAAGAAGCTGATAAAGACATGTCACAATGAGCTGCTTCAAAAATGTATGATATCCCAAGAAGTAAATTGTTTAATGTAAAACTGAATTTCAAAGTACCTGTAGAATGGATCCACTAATTTTATCTAAGAATGAAGAAAATTGTATTGTGAAGTACGGATCCTTGTAGTCAGCAAAGTTTTCCAGTTACAAAAACTTTACTTTCTGATTATGTTCAAGCATTTGTAATTGAGAATTAAAAAAGAAACATCTTTCCGCAAACCAGGGCGATGATAGTTTAATGGATTTTTATCATGTTGAACTTTCACAAAGAGAATTGCTCAAAATTTGACTCAGTCGGGCTTCTGCTATTAAGGAAAAATTGAAAGTATGATTTAGTGAAATACAAAGTTATTTAGAGAGAAAAAAAAGGATTTCCTTATCAAAAAAGAAGTCCAGTTTTTCTTTGTCAAATTTGTAAAGCAAAAGTTATAAAGATTATGTCCAAATAATAGGACTGCGATAATGGGACACTGGAGAGATACATGCTTTCTACCAAACATTGGTACATTTGCAGTTTAAAATATTTTAAATATAATAACATTTGATGATTTGCAAAGCAATATAAAAATTTTAAGATTTTTACTTTAATTTTACTTTAATTTATTACTGATTATTATTGTTGATGGATCATTTTTTAGAAACTACACTGTTACAACAATTTTATATCTTGATTCATATTACATACAAGAGACTAACACCAGCTGTCAAGCTAGGATTGAATCTAGTTTGAACAGAAAATACAGTGGAAAAATTATGTTAAATTTAACACATTTCACGTGCTCCAAACAGTTCACTCAAATTTTTATTAATTTAACAAGATGAATATTAAAATTTAACAATAGTTATTAGAGGTGGTTCAATAACATAAAACATACATACATAACATGGCTGTATCCTGCTTCTCATTTATGTTAGATATGGTGCTGATGCTTGCAACCATTAGATGAATATTAGAAACTATTAGTTAGAAAGTAATACAAATATTATATAAAAAAAAATTAACATAAAAAACATAATATATAATTTGTAAGCAAATTGTGGAAGTATATTCTTTCAGTAAAATTAACATTTATGATATGTTAAATTAACACATATTTTATTCATTTATTTAAAACTTATATTTTAAGACAGATTATTTTTATTATTAATTCACTTATTCACAAATTGTTACTTTGACACTAAGAAATGTTAAATATCAATTATCACAAAATATTTAAATAATATAACCACATGTTCAATTTAAATTCAAATTTATTAAAAATTTAACACAAACTTTAACAACAATTTGAGTGGACTGTTTCCAACACAAATAAAATAAAGTTTTTTACTGTGTACATATAACAACAAATTCTGAAATAAGGATGCGAACGAAAAACTACTTACTTTTTTTATGGTGAAAAAGTTGACGCGTGATTGAATTGGTAAGCGAGGACGAACTGATCTTTGTACCGCGTTTTTTTATTACGTTTACAAACACACCGCGCGAAATAAAATATGAATCTATGGTTGAAACGCGAGAGCGTAGTCGACAAAACAATTACACAGATCCATACTTCAATCAAAAAAACTCGAGGCTCAACAAAGAAAGTAAAAAGGTGCCTTCTCCCCTTTTCCTTAGAATAAAGGCCATATCACAACAAATTTAAGACATTAAGACGAAAGCAGTAAGGAAATCAACATGTTGGATTGTGTGACTACTATTTACGTACTATTTATGGCCTTATGGACTCTTGTGATTAGTCGATTTGCTTACTGCTTACGTTTTATTGGTTAAATTTTTTTGTGACGCTGACGCTTTTCATCTGACGCTACGACGCTCATTTTCAGCTTAAACATGATCAAAATTGATGCTTGATATTCGTCAGGTGAAATCTCAGCCTAAAGGTGCGTACACATAGCAAACAAACACCAATCGCAAAACTCTGTGTTATTATTTTACATAAAAGTTGCACAAGTTTAATTGCTCTGTGCAACGAATCTAATTGAATGCTAATATTTGGGGTGAAAAATTAAGAAAAAGAAGAAACTGCTCACAAACACAAATACGAATGTCCGAACATTCGCTTTCGGTGTTTGTTCGCTGGGAATACGCGACTACGTGCATGTGTATCTAAACGCTCACTTAAAGAAATTCAAAATGAAATTCAAAAGAAGTTAAGAAAAGGAAATATCAGAAATGTCAAGCAATTGGAAATCACCTCAACAGTAGGTGCACTACCTTATTCTCAAAAAATCTTACATATAAAATTATTAGGAAAATCTATAATATACATGACGTATACTGGAGTATTTTTGTGCATTTACGATATTTTTCGAGAGTACAGTAGCTGCTTATATAAGTATTGCAATAAGAAAATAGCAATAAGGAAACTTTCTTCTATATAATAAAACAATGGAAAAAAAGACTTTCTTTATTGTATAATAAATGCGAAAGGTGGAAATGTCAGATCCTACAAGTGGACATTTTCTCTGTTACAAAAGTCAACAGAAGAGGAAATTGTTAGGCATTTTTTATATATTCGTGTACAATAATTAATTAAGGCGAGACCTTTTAAAGCCCGATAAGACGCGGGTCGCAGATAAAACTAAAAACTAACCTAACGTATTTTAATATAATATGATTGCGCGCGCGCGCGTGTGTGTGTGTGTGTGTGTGTGTGTGTGTGGGACTTGTATTCCACAGAAAGTTGGATGAACTTCAACTTTCGCGTCCTATGTATTGTGCGACAGCACAACGCTGGAACTCTGAGGACACACATTTTCTGTATCGCCACGTCTCACCACGTGCGTCCTATAATTCGGAAAAATTTGCATGATGGATAACTACCGTTAAAGCACAGTCCCTTTCAAAAGTTACAAATGTGTTAATATTTATTCTGTAAAAAAAATATGACTATATATACATAAAACAGTTGTGTTAACATCATATTTTTATTCAACAATACTTTTTGTGGTTTATTCATTGTATTTATTATATTTTATTCCTATAACATTTCAATTTAAAAATTAATAACTGTCTCAATTTTTTTTAGGAAAAATTCTTTAAGCATTTGAAATGATTTATACCAAGTTACATTGCAATCCACTGATTATTTACTCTGTAAATAAGCAAATAAGTAAATTTTTTCATATTTCTTTATTTACAGACTAATCAATGAATTGGGAGAAAACTTTGCATAAATCATCTTGGACGCTTAAAGAGATACTCCAAAAAATTGAGATTCTTGTTATCATTCTTTTAAGTTGAAATGTTACAACAATAAAAAATAATAACAAATATATAGTAAACAAGCTACAAAACGATTGAATAAAAAGATTTTACACAACTGTTTTATATGTATATAATTTTCACATTTATTTTATCTAGAAAATATAAATACCAACACATTTCCAAATCTTTACACGAGATTGTTCGTGCGACATACTCAGAAAAATTTCGCATCGCCCGCACATTGAACATTGCGCGCGCGCGCACACAGCATGTTACATTAACGAAGCGCGTTATAAAACAGCCGCTTCGCGAAGCGAGGGAAAATCGTTCACTCACCGGCACGGTGACGACGCATCTCGCGGCTACGAATTGGAATGAAGTCGTATGGTCGGTCGATGTTTACAGCCGTGTATTACACATACACCTGTCAAATACCGGTGATCAAGTCAAAATATAGGCAGTATCGAAAACGTGGTTGCACATCGTTATCACATCGTTTCGATTCAAAACGAAGGGGAAGGGGGGAAGGGTTTCTATTTGTCAAAATTCAGGATACGCGTTAAACGCGAAAATATACTCCAATGCACGTGCCGCGTGAAACACGCATGAAGGTCTTGTCACTCTCACATGGCGCCAAGGCGCGAGTTTTCGCAAAACGACGCGATAGCATAGACCTCGTGGTGTGAAGTCGCAACAGCTAAAGAAATACAAGACAACACTTACTGGTGCGTGAGATACTCGTTCAGTCTTCTTCTCCGTGTTATTGCGTCCCGATGTTGCTATTCCAGTGGCTATACCTGGTATCTCGTCAGCACGATATTTTCTTTGCCGCTTGACAGCTATCAAGAGCGCGGTACACGATCTCCAATGACAGGAAAAGTTTAGTGTACCAAAACGCATCGAATTGTGGCAGTAAAATAAAAACCTATAGTATATATAACATAAACTATACTGTAGAAGACATATGCCGGCGTTCAGCAGACACAAGTTGAGCGCTCACTGCTATTAATGCATTTTTCTAGATCTAAAATGTTGATTGGATAATCTAAAGGAATGCACCAATAAATAACAACCGATCACTCAATTGTTGAGTCCGTTGAACGCAACCATTGAAGCGCACATCTAAAGCCGGAAACACAATGAAAAACACAGGCAATAGAAACAGGAAATAACAAATTTCAACCTATCAGAAATCATAAAACTGTTTGCCTTGCTTAAACCTAATTCTTATTTTCTTGCTCTTGCCTTAGGCCGGTATTCTTAAGTGAATCTTGGGATCGATTGTGTGTCTTCAAATAAAGTGAAAATTATAAAAATGAGCAAATTCATTAGAGTATTCATAATTTAATTGATCAATACCTAGTAATCTTTTCTGCTCACTTTTATAATTTTCACCTCCATTCAAAATCCACAATCGACCCCCTTATATTCAAGATCTCAAGTACAGTCTTAAGAAGTCACGAATCAATCAGAGGGCCGTATTAGCGTCTTAAGACATTACTTAAGATAGTCTTGAAATAAGAACAGACTATGAATACCAGTCTTAGAGCGGAATCCATTTATGGAAAAAACATAAATGTTGCTCAAAATTCGAGATGGTCTTAAGCTAGAGCATGAACCAATCAGAGAGTCATATTAGCATCTTAAGGCCCGTATTCATAGTCGGTTCTTATTTTAAGACCGTCTTAAATAATGTCTTAAGTCGCTAATGCGGCTCTCTAATTCATGGTTCATAATATCTTAAGACTGAACTTAAGACAACCTCAAACATAAGAATCGACTATGAATACCGGCTTAATTCTGTATTCATAGGGTGAATTCATAATGATGAACGCTCAATGAGCTCTTTTATCTGATTTATCTGATGTTCCACTAGATTCTAAAACATAGACCAATCAGATAAAAGAACTCATTGAGCGCTCAATGAGCGGTTGTCGTTCTAGATGGGTGCATCCAAAAACACAAGCGCTCACTGAGAGCTCAATAAGCTCTTTTATCTCTTTGGTCTACATTTTTAGATCTAATGGAATATGTCAATCAAATGCAAGAGCTCACTGAGCGCTCAATGAGCAATCGTGTTTCTGGATGCACTTAATGCACCCATAACCAGACCTTGTACTTAAGGTTCCTTAAATTCCTATATTTTCTTAAATTTATCTTTAGATGCTCAATAGCCAATGAAATAATTCGTAGAGTATCTGAAGATAAATTTAAGGAAGCTTTAAATATAAGGTCTGACTATTGAACCCACACTTTCTATAACCATAAAGCGAGGAGCACAGATTCTTGCATAACGCATAACACGTAATGCATAAGAAAATGTACCAATCAAAGTCCTCCGTTTCCTTCCTTTCCATAAAATAAAGAACTCTGATTGGTCTAATTTCTTATGTCTCATGCGTTATGCAAGAGTCTGTGCTGTACACATAAACTTAACGTGGGTTTTTGACCAATCGGGTTGCTCGATTGCTACGGTTACGGACGACCGAATCGAGCAACGCGATTGGTTGAAAACCTTACTGTTACTGTTACGGAAAGTGTGTGTGACTAGCTTTAATGTCTCGGTTTGCGGTGTAGAGCGATGCTTTTTTCTGCTAGATTCTTTCGTTTTATGTAAAAAAATAAGCCGAATAAGCCTAATTTCATTGGTTTTGAAAGTGCGAGTAGTCTGAATAATTATTATCAATTTTTTTAATTAAATTATTTAATTGTTGTCAATAATTATGAGAAAAAATATGAATACTCGTATCAGTGGAACAAATATCATTTTAGTACCGTATCAAGAAAAACATGTTATAAAGTTTGTATATAAACTATCTTTTTATATTTAATGTTTTATTAACTAGATGATCAAAATATAACTGACATGCTATCTCGAATTATGTTCAGATATCATGAATGGATGAAAAATCCTATTCTGCAGTACTTGACAAGTTCCGAGCCATTGACGCTGGAGGAGGAATTCAAGATGCAGAAACGTTGGTTGGAGGACGAGGATAGTAATTATCTAGCATATAGGCTAGCAAAACCCTTTAGACGTAAATGCTTTATCAGTTTTTATCTATTCTTCATATAAATGGATGAATCAATTATTAACTTTAACGTACTTTATACACTACTCTGATTTTTCAGGGTAAAATGATTTATTGATTCTATCACAATAATTAATTATGTTAGAATGTTGCATTAAATGATTTCTGTGTATCTTCTTTCTCTTTTTTCATATTACTTTATTTTTTGTATTCAATACTAGCCAGTAATGAAATATTTGCTTCTATTCTCATAAAATATAATTTCTATATAAAATGTGATTTTAACTGTGGTTACAGAATGCACTTTTATCATATTGGACAAACATGTCTACCTGACAACCCAAAATGAAATAGGTATATACATAGATTATAGTTGTGTATCAAATTTTTTCAGTGTTGAAAGTTATAGTTTATGACACGTACACTATACATTCTTAACAATGAATTTTGGAGCACAGTCTATTTTATACAGTCTTGTATAAAATACAGTCTTGTAGTTTGTATCTCGAATATTCCACATATCATTTTATCTATTGTTTAATATTTGGTGAACGAGAATAAAATGAAGGAGTATTTATAAGGGAATTCATTGTATGCATTCCTAGAATTTATATAATAATAGTAATTATTGATTGCTTTGCATTCGAAACAAGTCAAAACAAGTGTCATTCTATCTTTATTATTTTCTGAATATCAAGAAAGATGGAATGATGTTTGTATCAATTTGTATCACTAAATGAAAAGCGCTTATTGTTGTAGGAACCCTATATACCTACACCTATAATATCTAACTTCTTTCACTAATTCATTTCAGATGCCATGATGGGAGATACAAATTTATTTCTGCGCGACTCACAGGGACTCTGCGTCGCTGAAATAGAAATTATGATAGCTGAGGAAGCTAATCGAGGCAAAAGAAGAGGCTGGGAATCTATCATATTAATGTTACTCTATGGTAATTCGACTGTTATAACAATTATTGGATTTAACATTCTTATAATTTATATCTACTTTTGTAACAGGTGCTGAGACGCTAAATGTTAACAAATTTTGCGCCAAAATCAAATTAGACAATGCAGTGAGCATAAAAATGTTTGAGAAACTTGGTTTCCGAGAGGTGGGTTAAGAGGCATGATTTTTTTATCACACGTTTAGCATTAAACAATTATGTCTAAAATTTCTTCGAAATCTTATTGATTCAATGTAGCTATTTGTTTAAACTTAAAATTAGACTATCAATCGTTTTATAGGCATGTATAGATATGTATTAGCCATTTTTAACAGAAACTCTAATTAAATACCTAATGATAAAATTATAATTTAGGAGGAAAGAAGTGATGTTTTTCGAGAAGTTACCCTAGAGAAGGAAACATCTTCTGATTGGACGAGTTGGTTGCATTCTGAATTACAATCTGTTATATCTAATTAACTATAGTTGTTATTAAAGCAAATTTAATATAATTTATTTGTAATTATATGACTTTATACTATAAAAAAAATGTGTAGAATTTTTTTAAATATAAGAATTCAATGCATACGTTCACTTACAATAAGGATTTGAGAGATAAGCGAGAAAGAGAGCACATGTTGATGCGATACAATTGATATAGTTGAGTCATGATTGAACGTAATTGAGTCTAAATGGGTAGTGCGGCTTTTGCACTCAAGTCAGTATCAGTGTCAGTATCCATTTAATTCCTTATTTAACGCTAGTAAAACCGTAACAGTAATATCTTGCTTATTTGATAACGCATCTTGAAACGTGAATATCTTGAAACAAGTAATAAGACATAAGAGTCGTGATTGTAGCAGAATAAGACAAAATATGTCATTGATGAAGACTCTTCGAGTTGTAAGCAATATTATGCAGAAAAGACCTTTGTTGTTTAATTCAATGGTGTATGGTTTCTTCTATACGAGCGCCGAGTTCATCCGACAGAGTTTCACTAAGATGTCAAAGGTGCAATTTCCAATTCGGATTCTTTTATGTAGAATACGACAAATTCTTCTATATCATTTATGCTAACGAATGGATTGTGCTCTTGTAGCCGATACAGCCTATTACCGTAGACTCTGAAGTTTCTTCTAACATCAAAGGACCGGTATTAATCCAAATACAAAAACTTTGCGAGATGTTAGATCTCGTAGATAAAAATTCTAATTCTGCAACTTACAACTGGCCGCAATTGAAAAGATATGCCATCTTTGGTTGCCTCTTAGCTGGACCAATGCTACACGGATGGTATTTCGACAACGTTCATTAAATGGTGTAAAGTGCTTATACAATTTTCGTAATGAATTTATAAATTAATTCTTAAATATTAACGACAGGTACAAATGGCTGGATACGTTTTATAGTGGAAAATCCACCAAGATTGTATTAAAGAAACTTTTTGCAGATCAATTTATCTTAACACCACCGTTACTTATCTTGTTCTTTATCAGTTCGTATCTTTGAGCGCCTTATGTGAAGAATGTTTAATTTGTTCGTGATAGAATAATAAGTTTGATTCATAAATCTTACAGGTATGAGTTTAATGGAAGTTAAGTCTGATCTCCTTCAAGAATGCAAAATTAAATTTGTGCACACTTTCCAGGTTTGTTTTCCAATTCGCGCGAAAATTCTATATTACGGGAATTACATATATTTTTGTTTTCCAGACTTCATGCGGATATTGGTTGCCAGTACAATTTGTCAACTTTCTATTAATTCCGCCATCTTTTCGAGTGACATATGTCAGTATTGCTGCTTTCTGTTGGGTCAATATTCTATGTTATTTGAAAAATTTACCTGTTTCTGAACACGAGCAGAAAGTAAAGTACTGAAATCTCTTTCACACAAATACATATCACAAATAATACTTATTTACTCTATAATCTATATCAATCATCATTGTTTTTACTATCAATGAAATATTTCAAGAAATATCACAATATTCAATGCATAATCAGTACACGTATAAACAATTCATTATTTATTCATTTCCGGATGTAGCTTTATTTATAGGAATAGCATAGGACAGAGTTATTCTTTATACTTTTGAAGAATGAAAATGAAGAATGATAGGCCCTCATAATTTATTTTTTATGTACAGATTGTGTATCATTATCACTTGTGGCCTAAATTATAATAATAATCTAAATAAACCAGCTGATACTAAGTTAATAAAAAAAAAGAGGAAAGAAAATACTGCGAATCAGTGATTTTTTTAAATAAATGTCTATCCTAAGCTAGATTTGCTGTTCAGTAGATTGTTCTGTAATAGATTAGATCCAACTTTTGGAAGAGAATTTTTTTCAGTGCTCCGAAATTACACTGTCAGAGACAAGTATCACACACAATATTATTGCTAAGTAAAAATTCCTTGTAATATTGTTACGATACTGCCTGCCTACGCGTTTCGATGGTAAGCGACACAAGCTTTATTTTCAACGCAAGAATGTTACCGAGAAGTGGTGCTTGCAGTTTATCAACGTTGATCAACATCTTCGAGCAGTCTTATGCATCTATGTCTTATGTCTCTATGCAACTACCGTGTGCAAGATAAATACATGACTCAACAGTAACAAGATGAGTAAATAATTCGAAGCTATACATGTCGTTTCGCATGTGTGCTGAGTCATATATTTATTTATTTCGATACGATTCGATTACCGGCATATAATTAAGAAAGACGTCTAAGAGGAATCCAGCCCTATCTCGTGGACGAAAATATATTCATTGTTCCGCTTGTTGTACGCTTTCTTACGAGTCTCGCCGCTACTGTAAATGAAAACCAACGTATACATACACATTTTCTCGAATTAAATCTGACATACGTTTCGGTTACCGGCTTACCGGTCGCGTCCTGTGGCGTTAGTGGTTTATCTATTACTTTTTGGATCACGCTAATCCATTGCGATCTATCATCATCGCTTTGCGCAGAGAGCAAGTAAGTTCTATCAGGTGTTTCAAGAGTAAACGAAAATCCTTGATCTCTAGCACCTTGTGGTACGCCCGTTTTTACTGCGAAGCCTTCGGAACTATGACCCAGAAAGATTTCACCTTTCGGATGTGCATCCTTAAAAGAGAAAAAAAGATAACAATATAGACTGTTAAATAACACAAGCATTAAGTAAAAATTAGGATATACCATAGGATCGTCATGATACATGAGTTTTCTACCATCTAAGGTAAACCATCTTTTTTTATAAGCGTCTGTATGTCTTGGACCAGTTTTCCATAGAAAGCCCTCGCGTGAGAAATCTCTCGTAAGTTGCGACAGTAATTCATTTTCATTTGCACCTGGATACGCTACTTGTAAGCGGTGCAGTTTCGCACACCTGATGGCAAGGTACCAATTCGTGATTACTTCCGGATCCTCGTGATACACATAGATATGTCTCGTCGTGCCATCTTTCATAAAGGACAATTGAAGACTATTCTGATTGCCAATTTTAGGTGGTGCAAATGCAACATTTAATTCTGATATCCTTAAAACTGCTTTGGGTTCCTTAAAGTAAATGCGATATTAAATATTTGCACTCCTAGACTTGCGTCTTATTTAAATTACCTTATTTTCTTTAACATGATACTTGAGTGTATCCTCCGCTTCGCAAAGTACAAACTTACGAGGATGGTAACGTGAATCTTCCTTTCCACGTTTCATTAAAAACCCTTCCATAAATCCTGATACATAATGATTTTGTCTTTCAGGATGACAAAATTCCTCCCTCTCATATTTTGCTCTTATCCACTGTTCAACTAAAACTCTAATAAATTTTGTAAATCAGTTTCTGATGATTCAAGTACTTTATATATAATATCCAATAAAAATATTATTCAAAATATAATCTATATATAACTGCTAGTTGATAACTGTATCATGAATAAATGTGTCATAAAGTGATAACAAAAACAGGAAAACCACACAAACATTCGATAACTCTGAGGTATCTGGATTTGTAAATTAGTTTCTGATAATTCAAGCACTTTGTATAATATCCAATAAAAATATTGTTTAAAATATAATCTATATAACTGCTAGCTGATAATTGTATCATAAATAAATGTGTTATAAGATGATAACAACAGAAAAGCCATACAAATGCTTGATAACTCATTGTGGGGAATCTAGATTCGTAAATTAGTTTCTAATAATTCAAATACTTTGTACAATATCCAATAAAAATACTATTTAAAAGATAATTTGTGTAAAAGCTAGCTGATAATTGTGTCATGAATAATGTGTCATAAAATGATGACTAAAACAGGAAAACCATACAAACGTTCAATAACTCACTGTGGAGTATTTGGATTTGGTCTGCGGTAGCACGAGGGCACACGTTCTTCGTAGCGCATTCTTGCTTTATTATTACCTACTTCACGTATCCTACTCACTTGAGAATCTTCCCATCTATCTAATTTTAAGTGCTTCACTTTTGAAATATGTGCCCCCATAGATCTGTGTACACCGGCACATCTTGTACAAACGAATATACCTATATTGTAAGATGCCCATTCTGGATCTAAAATATAAAATGACACTACGGTCAATAACATGCAGCGAAATGAATGAAAGATATCATATCCCTAGTAAAAGAAACTTCAATGAGTTTGAGAGAAGTGGGAGGGGGATTTTACTATTACTGTTAACGATACTATAGATACTATCAAATTCGACGGTCGTTGGAGCTCGTGATACCGCACAATGTTAAATATCAGGTATCACAAGTAGTGACCAATCTCGAGCGACTTTACGTTATATTATCGTAAAATTTAATGTCGCTGTAAAAACAAATGTCTAAACATCGTCTGACGAACGTCAAGAGGTTAAAACGTACGTCGCGGCCGAACGAGTCTCGTTCGCTAGTGACGATTTAAGATAAATGAGATCTTTGAAGAAATACACTTACTCTTGGCCCCGCAATCCGCGCATACATTGTTTCCAGACTTTTTCAGAAGTTCCGCTAGCAACTTCTCGTTCGCGTCCGCCATTTTAAAACATTGGTAAACTGGATGAATGGGAACGGCGAGATTCACAATTCATATGCGATGACAGGAGACCCGTGTTTACATACGTCATAGGAGCGAATATAAGAGTAAAGACCCTCTAATCAGAATATTCAGAGTCAAGACACGAAACAGCCACTTTTAATTGGTCCGCCATTCACAATGCAGCCTTGGAGGTCTATCGTGTATTTTGAAATGAGTTGAAAATTGTGAATGAATTTACTGAAAATTGATAATTTTATTGGTCAACATCTGATGGATTTGCTGAAACAGCCAGTTTGATGAGTTTCGTGAAAATGTACCTTAAGAAATAACGTGTGAATCAATCATTCTCTAGCATTGAAGCCGTTAGTCACCGACGAAATATTATTAAAGACAGTCGGCGTTTATGAAAGTCGCGTGTCTGTTAAAATTTAAGTGATTAATATTCATTTCCACCAATGTGGATTAACTTTAATCTCGATTCTACTTACTCTTCGTTTTTTTCTAATCTTTAGAACTGGAAAAAGACAAAGAATAAGGCCGGAATTAGACAGAATTAGAAAGATTGAAGTTTGACCAATCAGAACAAAAGGAGCCAAAACTTCTTTGTCCTCATTGGTGAAATTTCAATTTTTAATCTTTAATCTCATTCTTCAATACGTAGTCTGATTCCGACCTAAGTTGAACCGTAATTAAAGTTAATCTACATTGGTGGAAACATAAGAAACTAATAATATGGTACTAATTTTATGATTAATTCTTAGTTTCGTCATCAACAAGATACTATTAGAGACCGACATCCTTATGGGAGTTCGCGTCCTTGTGAATATTGAAGTGATTAAGAGTTAAAAACTGATAATATTGTACTTATTTTATTAGTATAATAGATGAATTTATGCATTTAGAACTCGATAATACTTAAAAATTTTCTTTAAAATTATGATTTTAGTGTTATCGTCAAAGTTTGATTATTAACAGATGATAACTGTAGAGAAAAAAAATTGTAATTTTTGTATTACAGCTTTACAAGTATGCATATTTATTTATGGAACATTTATATAATAAAA
>NW_017305408.1:2149380-2151687 GCF_001594115.1 Trachymyrmex septentrionalis
TTGTAATTTTTGTATTACAGCTTTACAAGTATGCATCTTTATTTATGGAACATTTATGTAATAAAAAATCATGAATTTAATAATGGTATAAGCCAAATATTTATGTTAATAATAGCAAATTTATATCAATTGTCGATAATGTCAGCGTTGTCCAATTATCTTCGGACCCTTTTCATACCGCCGAAAATTTACCCAGGGTTGATGGTCTTTAATAGTCTCGTCAGTGACTAAATAAATGAAGAAGTCTAGCTTTGACGCGTTCTGTTTGAATCGTGCAAAAACCATTGGCAGGAATCAGTATTGTTGTAATGCACGAAATCTATTGTTTTGATTTGTTTGGATTTAAAGTACTTACTCAGCTTGGACCAGCTTAAAGTATGTATTTGGGTCTATTTAGATTTGGAACTGTTTGGAATTTGTGCCTTAATCTGTCATTTCACTAATTTGTAAACAGAGACAACCGATATAAACTTCAACTTTTATGTATGTAAGTCGATAATTTCAATGATCTGAATAAGAGATTTTATTAGAAGACGCATATAAAAAATATCTTTGCCAGTATTGTGCAATGAATAATATGATGCTTTGATCATATTTTTTACATTTAGGATTTATTAGTTTATTTCGAATTGAACGCTATTAAAATTCGGCATGATGGAAATATTTACAATCTTTTTTCTTCGTAATTTTATTGCCAGGTAATATTTTTTGGCGTATAATCGAATGGCGACATCGATGACGTATATATGCATCTGCTGCAAGTACCATACAAACAAAGCATCACTGCCAGATCAGTCAGATATACCGTTTTTCAAGTGAGTATTACTGTATATGTCTATAATGAGTATTATATTGATACGTCATTTGAATAAAAAAAATTTGATTTATTTAAGGTTTTCAAAATCTGACCAATTATTAAAAAGATAGTTGTTCATACTTGGTATAGAGGAGAAAATTATCAGAGCGTCACAAATATGTTCAAGCCACTTTAAGGAAAATTATTTTAGATATAATATAGCAAATGTAGTCAGCAAATGTTATTTAATAAAGCCAGATGCAGTACCGTCCCTTTGTTTAAATGAGACAAGCAGGGATGATATAGTCTCAGATAATCAAAACATAATCATTAAGAAAAACCGAGTAACAAACACTATGATTGTATTGCAATGTCTCTGAGAATAAAGCTTTAGATACTAGAATCGTATATGGAGCTAAAAGAGATGACAAATTGTCTGAAAGATATGAAATACTAGACTTTTATTGCTGACAGAAGAATTCAAATAAATATTGCTAGTAGAGAGTTAATATTATGTTTAAAAACAATAAAAAATATTAAATATAAAATAATTAATTTTTGTAGAATATTGTTCGCTCTAACAGATTTGAATGAGCCAGAGAAAAAATATAGGAAATATCTATATGATGTCCAATGGGAAGAAATATCTACGACATCAGTGCAAGCTAAAATTTACTGGGAAGTAATAATCAAGCAACGAAAGGTGATTCTGAAAACTTTGCGATAAAAAGTCAGGAGACTAGAAAAGCAAATACAGGATTGCCACAGAAAATGAATTTTAAAATTCTTTGACTTTTCCAGGTTTTCCAGATGTAAATGGAAAATTTTTCATGAGTAATATAAAATATGTACATTTTTACATTTAGACTCGAGTATTATAGGAAAGCTAGTCTACATTATTAAAAACAATGGACAAAAAGCTTAGTAGCATAGCACAAGTTTGGGTGCAAATTCCAGCCAGCAAAAAATAAATTAATTTTGGAAAAAAATGCAGTTATAATAAAAAAGAGGGATTAAATAAAAATACTGAATAAAATATAAATTTTAATTGTTTTATTAAAATCATTTAAAGTGCACAAGTTTTGAACATATTTGTAAACGTTAGATATAATATTTAACAAATTATAACAATTATTTGGAAAATGGGAGCGGAGAATTCATCAGAGAATTGTGAGCAAATTTTGAAATTCCGAACTTTTACATTTTCCCCTGACTTTTCCTGGTTTTCCAGGTCTGTGGCAAAACTCTGAAATATTACACTTGCAGACTTTGGTAAGAAATAAAGCGATTACAGATAGTGATATGGATCAATAAGTATTACATATAGCATTTTCGGCCTAACAGATTTGAACGGATCTGGATTGAATTAATGGTGTTGTATGCTGTGCTATTGTTAGAACATGTAACATTAATCAATAATAGAACCAGAAAGAAACCTGAGGGAGGACATGACCAAAATCTGTAAAATGCTGCCGCGCACTACCGTCCTCTGAAGAAGTGGATGTTAACTA
>NW_017305408.1:2151787-2154266 GCF_001594115.1 Trachymyrmex septentrionalis
GAATAGAACCAGAAAGAAACCTGAGGGAGGACATGACCAAAATCTGCCGCGCACTACCGTCCTCTGAAGAAGTGGATGTTAACTACACAACAATACCCACTTTTTTACGATGTTCCTGATGGAAATAGATAGTTGAAATCGTTAAAATAACTAAAATCTATTAAATTAATAAAGATTTCAACAATTTCAGCGATTTATTCTCTGGTAGAACATGACACGTTATTAATCCAATTCAGCTTTCAGTTTCAAACCTGCTACGATCGAAAACGCTAAAAATTTTATAAATAGTTGTACGAGTGACAAAGTTTTCAATGTATGGATACAATGTGATTATATATTTTATGTAATTAAACTTTAATTATGATGTTACATATTTATATAATTACGACATTTATATAATTAAACTTTAGTTATGATATTACATATGCTGTGATTGAACAAATTATTAATATATTCCAAATTTTATCAAAAAAAACAATCAATTTTTCTGTGTGTGTACCACCAAACGTTAAATTCTAAAATCACTAAATTCTTTACACAGACATTTTATATAACATGTTATACATTAAAATGTATAATTGCTTAATTATATTTATTTATGGTAACAAAAATAGGATCAGAATTACGTCCCCATGATAAACATGGTAACAATCATTATGAATCTTGCTATTCGGTTATCGTCATTTCCTACTAGACCGACAGAATATATATTAGCATTTCTCTCTTTTATATATAGACATATGAATCAAGAAGCACTTTCGAGAAAAGCATTTCTCACTTCATAAACATACAATAATGCTGAATAAATGTATAAAAATAACTATTTCGAAAATAAAATAAAAAATGCGTATATTATTTTACTTGAAATTAAAAATTACAACGTTTTTGTTATATTTATAATAAATACGTCATAACATATAACGTTATATATGCATAACATATTTTATATATAAATTTATGTTATAAAATACTTATATATTATATATAATATAAAATTATTATATAATATATATTTAAGTTATTAAGGTTTGTTGCTATTTTTTTACGTGCCTTTCTTTTCTCATTTACTAAGTTCTATCTGGTTTCTATCTGGATAAATATATCGACTTCCTCTTCTAATTGATTAGGAGTTCGAATCGGAACATGTAAGTTGGTGCAATTATCCAGATCTCTCCTAAATTCTTCCCAATTAGTCTTTTTATTAGTTAGTTTAGATCTTCCTTCAGGATTAGATTCTCGCTTATTGTTAGGATTAGGACCACGACCAGGTCAGATTTCGACTGAGACTCTAGTTTTACAGATTAATTTCCGGTTCTCCAGTAGACGGGAAAAATTTCCAGTTTTTCGCTCGCGTGTATTAATTGCACTATCCAGTGATGTCCGCGATGTTAGCGTATATAATTATTACGGTTTTTCGTTCAGAAGTTTTATTTTAAAGTATTTTTACTATTATTACTAAGCATAATGTAGAAAACAAAATCCAGCGTAATGTAGAAAAGAAGAGATAGAAAAGCTACTATGAAACAGAAAATAAATAGTTCAACTTCTGTACGGTTAATGTTTCACTTCTTTGTTAAGTTATTGGGAATTGATAACTGATGTCTTATAGTTATCAATGCCTAATAAGTTATATATATAACACAGAAGTGGAAACATTATTCAGAAATTGACTATTCGGTAACTTATTATCAATTTTGGTTAGCTAGGAGGTCTTATTATAATAAATTTTATTTTCCAAAGAAGCACAATATGCTCATGTAAACTCTTATTGTCATATAAAATAACATAATCAGTTATACTGGAATGAACATTTTGAAGAAATTTATATAATAAATATTTTAATATAATTATTAACGATAATATTGTTCTATAATAAATTAGCACGTTTTTGGAAATGTTTATGCAAATAAAATAGAATTATTACACGCAGGTAAAATAAAACAGACAGGATAATTAGAGTGGAAGTGACCTCCAAAGCCTTTCTAAAGTTCTTTTTCTTTTATAGTGCATTCTTAGTTGACAAAACGAGCCCATTTATGGAAATGCACTAGTCTGTTCGCTGAGCAAATAAATCTAATTGTTTGTTACTTATAGATTCAGTCAATCATATACAATCGCTCGATAAGCATGCCTAGCCGCTTTGTCGTCTTGAACTCGCCCAGTGTTTTTAGCATTAAAATCACCGCCAATAATAAACTTGTTACTCAGTGACTTAAGGAGATCCATATAATTATTTTTTTTTAGGTTGTATTTGGGAGGGCAGTAGATCGAAGAGATGTTAAAATCATAGTTTTCTGCTAGAACTTTCACAGTTGTTATCTGCATTTCTTCTAGTTCGATTCCAATCTCTTCATGATATTTAATAAGATCTCTTATTAGTAAAGCAGTTCTACCTTTTGCTTTGTTATTTGAGTGGTCAGTACGATAAACACAATATCTTATCTTTTTATTACTTAGAAACAACTCGAGTATATAATAT
>NW_017305408.1:2154366-2155388 GCF_001594115.1 Trachymyrmex septentrionalis
TGTCTATCAAAGTTATGTCTAATATCTTTAAATTTTGTTTCATTAAATGGAACAGTCTAATGGAACATGTACAACAAACCTAGGAACAGTTCGATCTTGACAATCATTTAACTTAGTAATTTAATGACCAAGATTAACTCGGACATCATCATCACGGTTTTTCTCGCATTTTATATGTTATTAGTTTATACTCGCTATTATTATATAATTTTGTCAATATATTTTTTTATACTAAAGAGGACTTTGACCGTAGGTCGAAACGTACATATACGTTTAATATTCACTTTGAATAAATGGTATAAAAATACACATTAATAACCAGTGTTGGCTCAAATTGGCATTTGATTTATTACTTTTTACGTAATTTAATGTTATATAGACAAATAAAAAAATATTATAATTATCGCACTTTATATTTTAATTCTTTTTTTACTTTTGAAATTAAATAGTTTACTTTATTTCAAATACTTAAAAAAAAAAGCTCAATACTTTATTGTTACTACGTTCTACCTCTGTTCTATCTAGTTTCGATTAAAAACTGTACCGCTATAAGCTCGAAAATGTTTGTTGACGATCTATCGATGACAAAGTGCGTAGGACATGCTTTGAAATAGACAGCGCAAACACCGACCGACTTGTGATTAATGTTTTTGCAGACGGCCGTTGTCGAGAACGAGCCCATAGGGAGCTCTCACTGTTTTGTAGCCAACCATTTGCCATTCATCCCTCTGGACATTACGGATTGTTGGGCGCAATCGCTAGCATCTTCAAACGATTTGGAGAGATAGTGTTTCTCTGATTCAATGCGAAATTTATTGAAGACCAGAAAAATTTTGTTTTTAGACTGTGTTCGATTTAATTTAAACGATTAAAATATAAATAATCAACGTTATAAAATTTCAAAAATTAAAAATCTCTTCTTGCGATTTATATTTAGATAATAATCGTGAGGACAATATCGAAGATTCGACGAGGAAGAGAGAGAGAGAGAGAGAGAGAGAGAGAGAGAGAGAGAGAGAGAG
>NW_017305408.1:2155488-2161472 GCF_001594115.1 Trachymyrmex septentrionalis
AGAGACATATTTACAGTATTTATATTGACAATTATTAAATAAATAAGTAAATAATAAAATAAAAATAACAAGTTTGTCTTTAAAATAATTTTCTTTAAAGAAATTTGATTTCAACCCACCCTTGTCGAAGAATCTGTTATTAAGATTAGGGTCTCTCTGAGAGACTCTGGTATCGCGCCGTTGCGACAATAGGGAAATCGGAAACTTTCGCTCGCACCCTCGAATCCAGGATGCTAATTGGTGGGTGGTTAACCCGTAGCCACCGGCAAGTTTTCCGAGATTTATGAGCAACGCGGGCGTTGCGGCTAAAGGCGTGAATAAGCTCGAGTCATGGCCAGGGAAGGGCAACACAAGATTTTGAATTAAACGTCAACCGCACGGTGAGACACGAAACTAACGTCTCGCTACGATGTCTGGCAATAACGACGCTTCCACAACTTCGTGCATTATTTCCATCTGGTAATAAGTTAACAACGAATGTTTCACGATCTTGAATGACAAGTCAGTCGGTTATAGACGAGATTCATATATCCGGTAACTCTAGGTCCATAAATCCGTCACAAATAACGATTGATGGGTCAGTAGATTCGAAAATGTAGAAATTTGGAAACTACGAGAGAATATAAAAATACGAGAATGTAAAAATATCGCTAAAAAAAATCTAGAGGGAAATTCTGACAGTCGCAAATTTGCGAAATTTCAAGAGAAGTCCGCGAATACAAGTATCCAAAAATCTAAAGATTACAGTTATGCAGAAAGATAAAAAGAAAAGCAACAATTTTATTTAAACAATAATAAATAATTTGTTAAGACCGTATACTATATGAATTTATATACTAAATATATAGTTATTTGAATTGCGCGGTGAATAACTACATATTTAGGGGGGAAACTCATGTAGAAGGTTGAAAAAAATTGAAATTTTCAATAATATGTAACATATGGAACAAAATGTCAAAGCCGTAGAACTGAATTCACAAATATAAGGCAGCTATAGTGGCAGTACCGAGTAGGTATAAACGCGTCGCCCTTCCGGTCAGTTCTTTTGTAGTTGAAAAGCGCAACAAGGCGGCTTTATTATTATATTTTGAGAGAGAGAAGAAGGAGATTGAGATGTACGGACCTGGCATTGCAGATTAGCATAAAACAGCTGTAAATTTCTAAAAAAATTATTTTTCTCTATCGACAAATTACGCGTTTTTCTCGAAACGAATATTTCCGAACGGCATTTCAATACATTCTTTCAATAAATTCTTGAAAATTGATGAAGTTTAGCTATTTACTTGAGTTTCCTCTCTTCAGTATATAAATTCACATAGAATTTATTTAAAGCATCTAAGATTCAGCTTCGTCATAGGCATTAAACTCTTGTTATCAAAAATTAAATAAGAAAAGGACATCTAGGAGTCCGGGCGCGGAAATTGATGTGCAAAGTAAAAACAGTATTTAAAAAATTGTCTATAATCTATAATTTCGAGCTTACGCTTCGATTCAATTTTGATTGAATACTTCTTCAGAGTATACGTAAAAAAAGAAGATATATAAAAATTCGATAGTCCAATTGTCATTAAATTCTTACTTTTATCGTTGTGAATTTCATCTAAATTTTGCGTAACAAAAATCTATCCTCTAAATTAAAATTATCTAGATTAATGCGTTGGATAAAATTTAGAGAATTATTAAATACATTTCTCTTTAATAAAGATAAAAGTAGTTACGTTATACGGCTTGTTTTTAATCTCTGTATGCTAGGCGCATGAAAATTACAAAATTTCAAAACACGGTTCCGCCGTAATTATCATTTGTTCACCGGCTCTGTCATTTATCGCTGTACGTTTTTCGCGCTCGAGCGAGAATCTCACGTTGGTTTATTCACGCACCCGTATATACGCTACGTTAAAGTATGAAAAATGATGGATCTTGCGTGGCTTAATGGTTCCATCCCCCTTTTTTGTTCCCACGCGCGTGGTTCGCGCACTGTACGGGGATTCATTTTCGAAAATAATGATGTTATCGGTAGATATAGCGTAAAGATAAAATATATCCTTCCTGACAACTCATCGAGGGTAGCTGACATGAAAAGAACTAAATCCCGAAAAAGACAAAAACGGAATCCTCGAACTCCCTTTCTTCATACCTCTCGAATTGTCCACAGTCTCCAATCTTCGTGTTGAAAAAATCCTATAAATAAACGTAATGTGTAATAAATGTATGATACGTGTCACCATTCAAGTGGGATCTCTGTCCCCGGAAAAAAGAAATAAGAAAGACGAAGAGGAGCTATAAATTGGGGGGTGACGAAACTCGGCAAGATGCAAAGACCTGTGGGGCAAGTGCAATGAAAGTGCCATTTGGTACAGCACACACGACGCTCACCCCTACGACTGGCACGTGCCTCGAATATAATTTATTGCAGTTGGAATTTTGTGGGGTGTCTCGCGGATCCCCCGCGTGCTCTTTGTACCTAGCGACGGGTACAAGCCACTTCTGTTGTCCGCTCGATACATTGGATCCCGCCATATACAATGACGATCACTTGACGCCAAGTGTGTTTGGAAGAACCTTTTTCTGCGGGACGGAAAGGGAAAACGGAATCGTATATAGTGAATTATATCTTAGAAAAAAAAAAAAAAAGAAAAATAAATCAAAGACGTCTCTATTTAAACTGAAAAAAAATTTATTAAATTTCAATACATATTTCTGAATAGTACTAATTATAAGTAAATGTTTATATTCAGAGTAAATAAATATTTACTCGAATAAAAATGATAAGTTGAATCAAATTAATAGTTTTGTATTAAATAACTATACGTTTATTGTTTATTTTAGTAAATACTTACCTAGAACTATTCTCGAACAAAATATTTATTAAAATTTCATTTTTGTTCAGTAAGGAAATCGTAAGTGTTTTCTTAAAAATATTAACCAGCGTTTATAAATCTGTTCTTTTCTTCAAAATGCAATCGGAAAAAGAGAAAATGGAATATAAATTCTCCGATGTATTTAGATTAAATTAAAAGTAATCGATAAAAAAGTAATACCGCTTCCTATAATAATTCTCGATAATTAATCAATAATTCCTAATATATGTATCGCATAAAGGACATCATTACAAAATAAAACTGGTTTTATCTATCCATTCAATACCACACTTTCTCGCGTCTTCCTTAACGAACCTGTGTTTTTTTTTTATCTCCTCGTGACAACTCGTGTTTGAAAGGAAGGACGCTCGTGGCATATATCGTTTGCGACGATATATCGACTTCATACGTGTCGCACTTGGAAATCGCGATGGTTTCGGTGGATCGTCCCAATAATTCGGATCCCGTATTTTGCCGAGAGCACCGCCCGAGCGAATCCCGGCTACCCTCATCGCCAAAACAACCACCCTCGCGTACGTGAGCGGGATGAGCAAGCGGGATCAGGCGGGAAAGAGGGCTCAGCGGGAGAGAAGATCCAAAGTTTTCGAGTTCGTGAAAAGTTCGACGGTCCCTTCACACGTCTTAGGTTCTTTTTCCAGTAGAATGCCTCCTCTCGAAGTCGCGATGGAATCGCCGCCGTCGACTTCGTTTGATTCGAGTTTATTTTGGGCCATTCATTATCCGACTAGATTGGTACTGATCGAACTAGAACGAACCCCGATAGGAACCTGGTTAGATATCCGAAATAACGAAAAATCGAACTATAAAATAATCAGTTTAAATGTAATTAATATTAAGCGCAAATAAAACGAGAAAAGTTTAAAGCATGAATGAACAAGACTATATTCGGTTAAGAGTTCTTGATTAATATTTAAATATTTTTTTATAACAAAAAACCGCATTAAAATGATTAATTTAAATGTGATCAATGTTAAGCGCAAATAAAACGAGAAAAGTTTAAAATGTAAATGAATATAAGGCTATATTCGATCGAAGAATCTTGATAACATTTAAATATTTTCTTATGTGAATAATTTTTAGTTCAAGCAATTAAATTTGGTCGGTCTTCAAGCTATGTAATATCTTAAATTAATAATAATTTTTAGCAACACGTGTTTCAAGAAATTATGGCAAACTTGAAATTTTCTAATTTTCCAATCTTCTTTTCACCTTTCCTGATCTTACCAATCTTCAAAATTAGTCCTCTAGTTTTCTTTTCCTATTAACTTCTGTATATTTATTTTACATCTTTGAAAAAGGAAATAAAAAAATGGATCGCAAATAATAAGGTCAAATTAAAGCGAACTTCTACAAATTGCAGACATGAATTTTTTTCCACATTCCTTGGCGAAAGTGCAGAGATTTTCCTCGAATTAAATGGCACCTTTTGAGATTGTCCCTTTCACGATTTCCGTTTGTGATATTCTTAAAGCGTATTAGACTCCGTCACGAGTCCCGCGGGAGCAATCTCCTAGAAAGTTTCATTCAAGTTTGGTTGCCGATTATATTCGTATATCCTTCCTGTCGTCTGTCCGTTAGGAAAATCCGGGATGAGATCAGGTGCAAGATTTGCCAGATTATATCTCATTTAATTTACGGATCACATTACTTACGCAAAGGCTAATTTTATATCGTAAAATTAAAAAAAAAAAAATCGAATCGATTATCCTGTAGAACGTGTCAGAAATAACAGTGTAATATTGTAATAAAATCATAACATTGTAATAAAATCACGTTGTTGTTCAAAAACGATTTTTAGGCATTCTTAAAATGTTGTCTTTCAGCTTTACTTTTGGTATTTGTATAAAAACCTAAATTGCGTGTGACAAATGTTCTACAGGAGATAAAACACATTATTGCGAGAGGGGTCTCGTTAACAATATCCGAGGGATGCGTGGATTCTGCGTAATGCATCAGGAGCATCGGCGCGACTCGGGGGGTGGGACTCGCGGGGAGAAGCACGGATCAGAGGGAGATTCTACTGGACCGAAATCTGGCCTCAGTCGTGCGCGACGCGCCATATGCGGTGGACCATTCGTCAGCCTCCTCACAAAGGCCAGTAATCTCGCATGACACGTGTGCCTGCCCCGATAAAAAGCGTTACGTGTCGCGCTGGGAAGCGTTCGTGGAAAAAGCTTTTCCACCGCGACAGAGAGAATTCGGGTGTCGCGCGATACGGTACGGGATACAATGTATTTTACGTAACATCGAGCAGTAACGACAGCCGCCTTCCTTATTTTCCTACGTCACCGAAGTCGTCGAATATCGATTGAATCTTAGTCGTCGAAATTTACTAATTATTTATTTTATTCGCAAGATCTGTGAGGGCAATCGATCAGATTTGAATTACGATCGATTCGCAAGATGCTCTTGCTCTGTACTGCGATCTGGGGCACGTGGCACTCGCCGACGAGGGAAGCACAAAGAATATCGTAAGAGACTTCACGATTGGAATTAGGTACGTGTTCGTACTCGTTTGTACATGCCCTTACAAATGTACGTAAATTTTACGCTTAGTTAGTTAACATGATTGAGTCATTTACGTCTTGTGCATGTCTTCTCTTTGAAATACCAGGAACACTTAGCATGCTCCCTGATCCTTTCCTGTTTTTAAATATGCAACTTTATAAATACTTTCTAAAGTGCTGAAGTATATGTAAGAGTTACACAATATAAATTTATGTTTGTAAAGGTGACGAAAATTAACACAGAACAATCCATTCAGGTGTAGTAAAAAAAAACTGTGAAAATACATTGTGTGTGTTGGGCTTTTTACAATAAGTTATTACTTATAAGTTTTAAGGCTCAGTTTCACAAGTGCTTGATCGAGGTTCAACTTATTTCTCATCTCTTTCCAAGTCTAGCATTAGAAAGAGATGAAGAGTAAGTCAAAGAATTTCAAGAATAAGTAAAACTTAAGCTTTTTTTTTTAAGGTTTAAGCCATAAGAAATTGATTAATTTTTTTTACAACTTAAAAACTGAAATTTACATCTTCAAATCTCATTGTAGACGCCGCTTTAGAGCTTTTTACGATCTTTTATTACACATGATGGGTTGCGACA
>NW_017305408.1:2161572-2171058 GCF_001594115.1 Trachymyrmex septentrionalis
TAGAACTGAAATTTACATCTTCAAATCTCATTGTAGACGCTGCTTTAGAGCTTTTTACGATCTTTTATTACACATGATGGGTTGCCACATGTTAATTTTCGTTGCCTTTACAAACATACTGGGCCTAAGTCTTAAATTGTAAAAAAATTAACCGATAGTCGATTATTCTTCTCACATTCGACTGTGAGTGATCAATTTCTCACGACTTCAGGCTTAAAGCTTAAATAATGACTTATTATCAAATATACGTGAAGATTAAAACTGCATATATTATATAATAATTCAGTTATATTATGATTGTCATGATTATAAATTACATTTCGTACTTCTCTCTCTCTCTCTCTCTCTCTCTCTCTCTTTCTCTTTATGCTTTCATAAATGCGCTTTTATTATATCTATTATTTCTGATATTTTTATGATAATACACGCTTAAAATATTATTCAACGTATCACGACCATAATAACGTCAAATAAAATTTAATCCTTTTAACGTAGAATTAAATTGCTTAATGGGTACCTCTGAGCATCTGTAATTAAAACTTGATGCAATTGCGACGCCGTACCCTCAAATAATGCTAACTTTAAGAGAAATTGATCCGCTTAGCGAAAGCTTACTTATTTAATTATCGAAAACATAGGAAATTAAAGAGCGTCGACGGCGGATCACGTTGCAAAGCGTACAAAAAAGAAAGAGAGATGTTAGAGCGACGATATACGAGATAGCTACTAAATTAACGGTGTCTCGGGTAAGACCGTTATAAATATACCGAGATTTAGGTAATTACGGGGGTAAGACTGATTATGGCTAGCTTGCGCGGCCTTACATTTATTAGGGGCGGACAAAGCAGCGAGATAAGAGCCTGCTGAATCACGGCTTGATGAGGCACGAGCGTGTAAATGTGTTTTCGGTGTAGCTGCGACAGCACTTAACAATTGCCGAAAATAACCAGGAACCGTGTGTGCCATTCCGGTGGAAAATGGCTTTTGCGCGTGTGCCGCTAAATTCGGACCAAATCGAGAATCAGAAATATGTGCATCATGCAACGCGATGCAACGTTCGGCCGACTCGCGCGACAGCGCGTTTATTTGCCTAACGATATCTACGGTGACCAAAATATATATATGTGTTTGCAAAGCATTCAGGAAACGTAAGTATGTACTAATCGAGGAGAAAAAAAACAAAAATTGATAACTAATACGCGGATGAAGACATGATACTCTACAGTTACGACATGTTTTAGCGACATCAGAGAAAAGTATAATAGTGACGGCAACTATAAAATTTACAATTGCTCAAGTTTAATAAGTAGAAGCACCGTATATAGTTGAATAAATTAATGTGCATAGTTAAAGAGACTATTCAATAGTTACAATAATTATGAAATAGTTTATTCAACTATGGACATTAATTCTACATATAAAACTTGTATAGCTGTCACCCTAATTTTATCTACTACCAATTATTACATCTTTTTCTTTAAGTGTAGCAAATTCTAATCTCAATTTGTTGAACTAATCTATTTACAAAGAATTGTTCAGATCGCGATAAAATGTTTATTAAATGTCATTACTTTATTACCTTCAAGAATAATTTTACTGTATATGGGAGAGATAATTATAAATAATTATAATAAAATATAAAGCAAGAAACTATTCTATATGGTTGTTCCGCGACCATCCAATGGCTCCTCATCCAGTCTTTTCCTCTTTTCTCTTATTATATCCTCATGTCACAACACTCACTCATGAAAATACTCGTAAAATATTCGTATTATTAATAAATAGTTGACATATTATGACTTGATGTTGCTTGATCCGCGGATTCGTGTATTATTCTGCGAATCCAGAATGACGCTCGAGTTACATCGAGATGCGGAATATTCAAAGCGCGACGGAAAATCTATTCGATGTCAAGTGTTTTTAAAAGGATCACTCGTAAACATCATAATGAGATGATAATTTATAAATTATATCCTATGAAGCTCCGATTATTATTATTATTCCGAATATACACGGAAAAAGAACGATTCTACTTAAGAATATAAAAATGTAATTAAATAACAAATCTGATAATAATTTTATTAAATCATAAAAATAATTATGCATAGAAAACTCAAACGTGATAAGCGATGCTGCAAAGAATTTTGACAGTTTAGCAACTAGCTTGAGTGTCCTCCCTATTTTAACAATTTAATAAAATTATTTTCAGAGATCTGTATTTATACCTAAATATTTAAATATTGCACTTCAGGAAAACTGTTCTATCGTGTACGAATCGGGTATAATGTCTGTTTTCTCGAAAAGATTACGAATCATTGGCTGCGTTCAGCAGAAAAAGCAGCTTCGCAACTGTTGCAAAATTCTTGAATATGATAACGATCATATTCAAGAATGGAATGTGGTTTGATTCGATACACAAAATTATAATAATTTAATTTCTTAATATTGTCATGAGAGGTTCACGCTGATGATGGTTCAAAATTGAACTGAAACGTACATTTTAAAATTTATTTATGTATGAGGGTTTTTTGTAATAAAATAATTTTAATTTAATTTGCACACTCTTAACCGCGCTGACTCACAGTCTTTATACTAATTTATTGTTTTGAATTTGAGGAGTCCAAATATTGATATTTTAATAATCACGTTTCTTTCATATTGCTTGCATCTCGAAGGATAGTTGATAATTGTAGTGCATGGAGTGGCTGCTATTTTCCCGTTCGAGCATTAATAATTGCACGAATGGCAACGATTCTATAATATATAATATGCTGTACTTCATAAATAATTGAAGCGCTCATTGTCACGAACCGTTTATTGTCACGAAGCGCTTTGAAGCGTGTCTGATAAAATGTAACATTCTCCGTTTGTTTCATTTCAAAACTATTTTCCACAAATGAATTACTATTGCGCTCGATCAAATATTTTTTATTAAAGAAAACACGTTAAAGAATTTGTACGTACACTGAGAAAAAAAAATTTGTTCAACTAACTAAACACATTTAGTTGTTTGCAGATTTGGTTAATTCAACAAATGTTATTTAATTAAATTTAACCGTAGTCTGCTTAACATTAAACAGTTTGTTAAGCAGACTACAGTTGAATTAAATAAAATTTGTTGAGTTAACCAAATCTGCAAACAACTAAATGTGTTTAGTTCGTTGAAAAAATTTTTTTCCTCAGTGTAGTTATTACAGTTTGCTGTTTGTAATTAGCGTTATCAACGTTTGCTTAGTATCACGAAATATTTCAACGTAATTATCAGATTTTATCGTAAATGATTACAATGTTAAACGCGAATATCTACGTCTTACTAATTTAAAAAAAATTCAAATAAAATTTATTGCAGAAGATTATTTAATCGCGAGGAGAAGTATAATCTTCAAAAAAACAATCGTATTTTATTTTTTTTATTATCGCAAAGAAGTTCAAGTCAGCAACTTGTTGCGTCTCATTTATCGTGCAATCCTTTCTTGTCCTTCGACATTCGCGCATTCTGACTTATATATTTCGACGGGAATCGATTACTTCCGCTTGGAGAAGAAGATATATAGTCGGTGGACTCCGAACTTCTCCGGGTCTCCGAGATAAAAAGACCTGATTATCCTTTGTTTTTTTTTCCACGGACAGTTTGGTCGCTGCTGCTTACCGGGGAGAAAAAGAGAGAAGAATCTTGGAAAGTTCTTAAAGACCGATGCTATTTCTTCGAGAGGGATCACTGGCTGTGGCTTGTCTCTCTCTCTCTCTCTCTCTCTTTCTCCCCACAAGCTGGCTCAAACAACTTTGAAATTTTTCGTCGCGTCTTCTAAAGTTACAAGGCTTACATGTATATCCCTCGTTCCTACTTTCCGCTTATCCACCATCCTTCAACTTTATCCCGTCTTTTATTTTTACGTCATTCGTCTCCTTCCATAAGAAAAGATACGCCGAGAGAATCTTGAATGAGCAGGCGAATTAGAAAAAAGGGGAAAGATTAAATCAATTTTTCGCGAAACTGTAAACTCTCAAGTCTCTTTGGTGTCAGCCAATGTTTTTAGTGTCAACGCGAGTGTTAAATTTAGATTCATTTTGTTACTAAACTGTATGAAGAGAGTCTAATCTAATATTTAAAGATAACTAACTAGTTTATGACCATAAAGATGCTCGTGAAATAAGTCTGCGATTTTTTCGCAGATAATCCTATCTCTTGGACTTTTACGAGTTGGCTGTCTTGGTGAGATTCTGCGATGAGAAGAGATGCGAATGTTTGAAAACGCAGACACGCAAAGTGGCCTCATAATATATCACCGCGGCGAAGATGAGATCGGAAACTGCTTTGTATCTACTTTCGCTGCTTATCCTGTCGCTCAATGATCCTTTATGGGCTTCCGTGGAGATCAGAGGTTCGTTGATAACGCAATTGAGTAATGTTGGCTAATTAGTGCCGCAAACAAGACATTATTATCGGTTATTTCAAGATAATTTTAACTTTCTTAATTTTTCCTCTACAATCTGGGTCTTTTCTTAGCACGAAATATTCTCAAATTTCTCCAAAATAAAGGACGGAGTCAGATTCCCTTATTGTTATACATTTTTAAATACATTTTCATTTTTTCTTCATTTTTGCTCTTTCAATTTTTATCAAACATAAAGATTTTATCATTTGTGTTAAAGGATCCAGATTGCAGATGGAAAATTAAATGTAAATATGGTTTTTATTATAATATTATTTATAGATATTATATAATATTATATTTATAGATATTATATTTCTCTCTTTTTGAATAATTTATATGCTATATTGTTTGTATCGGGATAAATCTGTTCGAGCAATTCGCAAATAATTCGATTGAAGAGAAACTGCAATTTCGATAGAAGCCTCCACGACAATGAAATTGCGTAGCTTAATGAAGTGTGAGGGGTGAAACTCTATCGAGAAAGGACGTTGATCACCTTTGTAATGGAATAACATTTGCCTAGATCGAGGGACAACGTATTTAACGCTACCGTTAAAATTGCTGATGAGTGCAAGTAAGAGTTTAAACGTGTTTCGTCCTTACGTCAAATGAAACAAATACTTATATAAAAATCACGATTACATGGAAATTTTTCCATGGGGGGGATATATTTCGGGGAAGTAAATGTCATATATCTATGACATTTAATTTCCCGAAATATATCTATGAAATATATAAATATATAAATGAAAAAACGAAATATATAAATAAAAAAATACACATTAAAAACTTTTTATTGAATTTTTAATTGCACATCCGAGTATCAATTTATTATAATGCTACTGTATATTATTTAAATATTTTGTGTTAAATTAATATTTAACATTTCCTAGTGTTAAAATAATATAATTTATGAATAATTGAACAAATAAAAATAATGTAATTTAAAAAAAATATATAAATTCTAAGATAAATAAATAAAACATGAATGTACGTATCAATTTAACATTATAAATGTTAATTTCACCGAAGAAATATGTTTCCACAATTTTTAAATATTTTTTATCTAATGTTTGTATTACTGTTTAATATATTTATCTTGTGTTAAATTAACACGAAAATTCAAATGGACTGTTTGGGACACGCAAAACGCGTTAAATTTAAAACAAATTTTCCAATTTTGCAAAAATACAAAATATCTGACATATGTTTTTCCTGTATTTGATGTCAAAAGAGTCGTTAGTCGATGACTATTCATATCCCTTGTAACGAGAAAATCATTACGCAGAAAAGCATACCGCCCGAGGATACTTGCTGTAATTAATCGTATGCATTGTCACGCGTCTGTGATACGGACGGCCTGCGGCGGTTCTATACCATGCACTAGCCGCTAACATCAGTGAAAGATACTAAATATATACTTCTTAAGAAGCAAAAGAATGCAGTACATTTTTCAAGTTACATAAAGAAGAACAAGAAGAAGAAGGATATATAAAAAATATATGAAAAAATTCATTACATCTATATAAACGAAATGTAATATATGCTACTATTTTATCTTATTTATTAAAGTTCGTTCGCTATATTATTATTTTCTATGTAATTAAATTTTTGCTGGATTTAAGATTAATTTCTAATAACGTAACTAAAAATTTAATCAAATATTTGGCATAATTTGTAAAAGATGTCCACGGGAACATTGTTAAGCGGTATCAATTAATCAGTTGAACAGTAGCATTGCACGGACAGAGACGTTTCACGCGTGTATATACGCACGCGTGCATGCATGATATAATTAAGGTGACAAATATAGCTGAGTCGGGAAGCAGAAGTGCACGGGACGAAACACGATATTGGCAAACGACGCCTCAGTTCAGCGAGATTGCTTACATCTATGGTAATTAATTAGTCGGTAAACTCTGAGTAATTTCATTAGTCCGTTGAAGGGTGAGGGTCGTTAAATAAATAAGGTCGTGTTTTCATCGGCGAATACCGGCGGCATTTCGATAACCGTTTCTCGTCCTTTCCTGTGAAATAATTTGCCTGGCGAAATTTCAATTTCGTAAAAATCTCGAGGGAATCTTGGCGGAAGGGCCGAAGAAATAGGAAGTAATATTATTTGGACGAAATATTATTTTTTAGTTTGGCGTAGCCGAACACGTAATATCCGAATTTTATTTTGTTCAAAATATTTACTTGCAGATATTCTATATGCTATTGCATACAGTTTACACGAACGCGTTTTTGTCTGCGTATAAAATAAAGGAAAGTGAGAAATATATAACTATTTAATCGGTGCATTCTGCATTTTGGAATGTGCATGTTTTTTCAGATGAGATTTTCACAATTTTTTTTTCATTACGCACTCGCGCTTGTTTTGCTGTAAATACAAGGTATCTGTGCGCGTTATTTTTTGTTGTTGTTGTTGGGACGATACATTTTTTACGTTACAATAGGATGCAACCGTACCATCAGAAATTCAGTCGGCTGGATTCGCTGGACAGGAAGAATGGGTCGTTGCATCGTGCGAATCAGAGCACCACTCAAGGATCCGCAGGTTAACACTTTAAATTATTTGCATTTGATTGTATTTAACGAATTACTTGGCAATAAAAGACAAATGCAATAAATAAGCAAGTAAAAGTTAAAGAGAAACAGACAATTAGAGCACTTTAACTCATAAACGCTGCACTACGACAATAACATACTAGACATTCCAATTCATTGCTTATAATTTTCATGATGAATATATTGTAAATTTTTTGTTTAACCGAAACGACAAATATTAACCTTTACAGAACGAGAAAGTCATTATAGTGACGCTGAAATAGTGGCATATTTTTAGACAAAGAATACAATAAAATAATGAATTATATGATAAAAATCGTATTCAAAGAAAAAATTGTAAAATTTCAAAAAATAGACTCTCTTCTTTAAAAATTAAAGAGCATAATGACCAAGCAAATATATGTATCTTTATTGATAAAAAAGTAATGAGCAGTGGAAAAAGTATTGCATAAAAGCATTGGAAAAAGAATGCCGGATTTGCTATAAGCGCGTTTAAATTAATAAAAATAGTAATAGTAATTAATAAAAAAATAGACGTTCAATTAATAATCAAATAATATTGGACTTATTGTAGGTGATCGAAGTGAAAGTCAGGAGGTTGCAGGTAGGCTTCTTGAAAGAGGCCCGTTGCGAAGGAGCGTATTTTCAATTCTCAGACAACGCCGACGATTCTGACGACGAAATAACAGGTCGATATTGCGGCCGTGTGACCGGAAATGCTACGAGGTAAGTATCTATTTCTTTTTCGTAAATCGTATGAACTGCCATCGACTCTCAGGTTTTTTTAGCTAAGTGATGCTTTCCAACAAGAGTGAGTAACATCATTTAGTATCTTTGTTTAACCTTGGCAAGCAACAAGAATTTACAAGTGTTATATGTATTTTGCTGAAAAGCACCCTCGTTTGCGATTCCACAGGCTAT
The DNA here is from genome assembly GCF_001594115.1 of Trachymyrmex septentrionalis. Lineage (NCBI taxonomy): Eukaryota > Metazoa > Arthropoda > Insecta > Hymenoptera > Formicidae > Trachymyrmex > Trachymyrmex septentrionalis. Next base: position 2,169,498 of record NW_017305408.1, read on the forward strand.
TTCTACGTCGTGGTCCCGATCTAACGATCACCCTGATGTCGGACAAGCAATTCGCTTTGGCGAATCCGGTCATTTTTTCCGCCCAATTCTCCGTCCTGCCAGTGCGCCTGGCGATCGAGCGTCATCGTGGCTATTCAGCGTCCACGTCGTCAACGTGTCCCGTGGAGTGCACCGTCCACAACAAGCACAGGTCCTGCAGACTGACCTCGCCGGGTTATCCCAGCGTTTATCCACGTGGGATTAGGTACGCACAATAGACTTTGAGACCATTAAGCTCAAACTCGCCGAAGTTTCGAACGAACAGTTCACCAAGATAACACAAACCTTCTCTTCGAACCAGCACACTCTGCTCGCTGCAAATTTTCCTTTCTTACGCTTCATCACTAATTACGCGTTAAATATGGCGAACGGGTAGAGCCGTTCGAATTCGATTTTCTGACGAAACTTCGATCGAGCTAATTTGGTTTGAAACATGTTTTCCGAGAATACAACCGCCGAGAGATAAAGTTCTCTTAATTTCAAAGTTCCAAATTACTAACTATTGCGTTGCATGGATCGCGCCGCATGGATAGAACGATTTTACTAAAGTATCTAAAAAAAATTCAGATAGATATAGATTTAAAAATAATTTTGTTGAGCCACATCAAGGTAGTCATGTAAAAAAACTTAAGCAATGATGAATAATGCTGTAAAAAGTTTTAACAATCTGGCAACCAGCTTGAACTATATAATTATTTTGATAGCTTAGCAAAATTATTTTCAAACTTATATCTAGCTACTTTTTAGATATTTCAGCAGAACCCATTCTTTCCATGTGATTGCCGAATTCGATCGATTCTCAGATGTAGGATAGCCTTGGAGTCGAACGCTGATCGCTTCAGGATAGGCGGTCAGCCCGAGGATCTTTTCGATTTGATGAACTACACCGATCAGGAGAGCTGTCAGATGGAGAATTGCGAGGACTCCTTCGACTCCAGGGAAAAGGGATCGTCGGTCGCGAAGGGTCAAAGTTTCATCGAAGCGGATGAATCTATTATCAGGGACGATTGGTCGAGGAACGAGTACAGTAGTCGGATTCCTGCGATGAAACACACCACGGAAACGAATGGACAATTAGCGAGGCTCAGGCATTACAAGAAAAAGGCGATACAGCAGTATAGGGGAGAGCAATATCGTCACAAAGAACTGCCGCTTAAGTCTGACACAAACGAGCCGAAGTTTCGCATAAAATCAATGCGTTCGAAGATAACGAGAAAGAACCATCGAGGGGTCGTCTCGAATCATTACTTCAATAGCGATTCTAAAAGGCCGAGCGAAACGATCAATAGAGCGACGGTATGTAGTTCGTTTAAGCTTAAAAAAAAACGCATTAGTGGAAGATCAAATGAATTCTTTTTGCTAATTTGCTAATATAATTGCTTAAAATAACACATATGCATTTTTTCAGTTGACGAAATTACTTTACTTACTCTTTAATTAGCATTTTAAAGGGTTATTTTAATTACTATTTTTTAATATTATTTTAATTATTAAGTATATATATATAATCATGATAGAGAGA
>NW_017305408.1:2171158-2187019 GCF_001594115.1 Trachymyrmex septentrionalis
GCTATTTAAGGCTCCTATTCATTCACCACTACTATCTCAGATTGTGATGTCAGAAAATCGAGAAAACATACATAATACAAAAATCTTGCAAAGTAAATTAAAATGGAAATATTTTAATAAAACAATTTATAAAATAAAATCGACTTGTAAAATACACCGAAAATTCTCTTTTTGTTTTGTTAATTAATAAATAAACGTACGTGTGGAAATAAATTATGCATAACCGAAAACAAAATAAATATGATTTAATTTCTTCCTAATTATACAAACAAAAAAAGATAATTTTCCGATATTTTTTAAGTCCGTTCAGTTGCAAATGTTGTTTTATTGAAAAATATTTCTATTCAAATGTAATTTGCAAAATTTTTATTTTCTCCCTTCTGACGTCATAATTTGAGACGGCAGTGAGTGAATAGGAATCTTAAAATAATCTATATATACAGCAATTTTTAAATCCTATTTTTTCATTAATATTTTCAAATACCAGACTTCTGACATAAAACTGACATAATTATAATATGAAGATTTAAATAACTACGCACGACGAGATCCACGTCTTTTGTTTAACGAAATTTATTTACATCAGTTATTTAATTCATCAGGTATTTCTGAGCAAGTATATTTGTTCACCTAAATCGATAATGTCCCGTATTAATCTATTAAGGCGCCAGAACCCAAATATCTCAGGGAAAATCGATCGCTGGCAAATGCATGCGGCAGCGGCGACTATCTCGCACTTCTGGAAAATGTAAACGGGAGGATCTTGGAGATCTCGAGGTTCTGTGGTAGCGGCCGAGTCCCGCGCATCTACTCGAGCGGGAAAAACGTGATCCTGGAGTTCGTCGCTCGCGAGGATGGTACCGTGACCCACGATGGCTTCCAGGTGACCCTTCAAGAGGAACGCGTTTCACGAGAGGTGAGACGCACGAGATGCGAATTCGCATACAGGAGCACCGGGCGGCCACGGAACAACAGGGAGAACATTAGATCTCCGCAGAGCTGGTATCCCCCGGATACCTTGTGCACTTACAAGTTCCTCGGTAGAACTACTGAGAAGGTTTCGATCTATATAAAGATTCTCAGAAATGAGCCCGAACACGAGAAACCGGAGACGGGGAGGCGAAACTTCACTTTGAACTCTTGTCCGAGCAACGAGATCACTGTCTATAACGGAGCGCAAGTAAGCGTAAGCTCTATCATATTTTTATAATTGATTTCTATAATGATTTCTCGCCCTCTTAGAAAGGATTTCTGATAACGAGACAAAAAATATTTTTCTTGACGTATAAACAAATATTTAAACAATATTCTCTTATCGCAACCTTATATGCAATAAAAAAAAACAATATTAAGATCGGATCAATAATTCATATTTTCCTCCCTTAAATTAAATAAAATTATTATTAACAGTAACACACATAATTTAAGTTATATAATTTTACGTTTAAAATAAACGAATAATAATTTAAATTTCCTGATGTAAAAAGTGTAATTAAAAAATATATAATTATAATTATAATTAAATAAAATTATTATTAACAGTAACACACATAATTTAAGTTATATAATTTTACGTTTAAAATAAACGAATAATAATTTAAATTTCCTGATGTAAAAAGTGTAATTAAAAAATATATAATTATAATTATAATTAAATAAAATTATTATTAACAGTAACACACATAATTTAAGTTATATAATTTTACGTTTAAAATAAACGAATAATAATTTAAATTTCCTGATGTAAAAAGTGTAATTAAAAAATATATAATTATAATTATAATTAAATAAAATTATTATTAACAGTAACACACATAATTTAAGTTATATAATTTTACGTTTAAAATAAACGAATAATAATTTAAATTTCCTGATGTAAAAAGTGTAATTAAAAAATATATAATTATAATTATAATTAAATAAAATTATTATTAACAGTAACACACATAATTTAAGTTATATAATTTTACGTTTAAAATAAACGAATAATAATTAAAATTTCCTGATATAAAAAATGTAATTAAAAAATATATAATTATAATAAATTCGGCTAATAAGGAATTAGCGCTGTAATACGTGCGCGATAAATTTCAATATTAATGAATTGTATCTATCATATTGAATTGATAATTTGTATACATATTTCGACTAACTTTTTAGCTATCCTCAGTACGTACAGATGAATCCATGTGATAAAGTAAGCGATAAGACGTATAAGAGATTAGGATTTTTAAAATAATAAAAAACATACGAGTCTAATCTTTTCCATGAAAGAAAATAAAATTTCCTCTAACAACAAGAAATATGATTGTTCTTATTGATTCTATTTTATGATAGATCAAAGAGTAGTTACTTTGGATATGGAAATCTTTTCTATGGGTGTACAAATCGATAAGGATTCATTCCGCGAGATTTTATCTTCGTTGAATTTTTTAATCTCCATTTTACAGGATGTACATAAATTTTAATTATTAATTTTAAATAAATTTTAATTACTGAAAATATGAAAATTGATGAAGGAAAAATGATAAAGAGGAATTCGAAAATTTGGCACACTCGACTCAAAGATTAAAATTCTATTCTTTCTCTCGATCTATTTTTTTTCCTTTTTTTTTTTCTACGAAACAGTTACATTCTATGAATTCACAGGTAAACAACAGCTTCTTAATATGGTCGTATTGTGATGCGTCTCATTGGGACATCAACAATATCCAAATACCTTTGACGTCTACCGGAAACGAACTATTGATCCAGTACTACAGCGCCAAGGGGTCCCACAATGGGCAGGAATTCACTTATGCTATATCCTATCGATTCATCAGGAAAGAGCGGAATTCTATCGTTGCGAAGCACAAATACAAATCCATCTCCCTCAGACCAGTCAACCTATCGGCTCTCAATCTTAACGACACCGATAGTTACGATTGCGACACCAGAATTGGCACATTCAAGAATTGGTTCGCGGTACTGGCGGTCTTCGGTATTGTGTCCTTCATCGGGGCCGTTGTTACAATAGTCGTCCTGACAATTAAATGCTTGCGAATCGGATCCTCTGACAAAAAGCTCTTACAAAATGGGAAACAATGAGGTCGCGCGTACAGGAGTCTTACGTTTCTCAAGCGGCAATTGGAAACAATTGAAGATATTGGAATCCTGTTTGTACAATTGCAATAACGAGCTTGCTTCTTGCAGAAATCGTTAGTTAGAATCTTAGTTAGAAACCTTAGTTAGAAACAGACGTTCTACGGGAGCAGAAGATGGTATTGCAGTATGTATTATATTTAAGAAAATAATATTTTAATTTTTGAATATTTATGAAGACTTTGAAGCGAAACATCATCATCTTTTAAATATTGAAACAATTCCATCTCGGCTAAATGTCCTACTTTGAGATAGAGAAATAGATGAATTGTCCATAAAACTAAAAAATTGTTGCTCTTTTACATTGCTATACAATTTATAAATATTTGTCGAAGCAATTGAGATTTCATTATTTATAACTGTTTCAATCGTAAAATTGGTTACCATACTTTAATAAACTGCAATTTACTATCTTTTAGATTTTCAAGTACCCAATGAAGCTTCCATTTTGGGTAACATACTGTAGCAATAATAAGATTGTAGCATCATTTAATTCAATTATATTATGAAAACGGTCACGCAAATGTTTTAGTCACTCTTATGGCTAGCAATATTTTAATGTTCCAAATCGTTTTCATCTAATCTTTTAATATTTTTAAAATTATTTTTTACTCTAAAGATCCAAAGAGATGAAATATCACCAAAAAATATTTCTTTCTCACCTTGCAAAACATTTAAACAATATGATATGGTATCTGTACATATCTTATATTCTTTTAAGAATTCAATATCTTGAGCAGTAAAATATAGTATTTCAAGTGCTTCAGAAATTTTCGTTAATAATTCTTTAATTTTCAATAATTCTGTCGTGAAAAGAATTCCACCTTGTTATACATAGTGTACAAGAAGCCTTACTTACAATTTTTTTATATTGTTCGCTTGTCTTATTTGAAGATCGATTGTCTTGTTCCATAAATTGGAGCACTTCTTCATAACAGAAAGAGGATATTTTCCATAAGACGGGTTTAACTAAATTAATTTGTTTACATCGGAAGTACATATTAAACTAACAATAAATATATGAGAGCAACATTGATGATGTTTTGGCAAAATATAATAATTTTTATCTACTAATATATCATTCTTACTTAATGGAAGAATTTTATTAATATTAAAAAATTGAACATTAATCTCATCCTATTATAGTCAGCTTCTTCATCATCATTGTTTCTCATATTAATATGATAATTAAATTCTCAAAAAGCTTTTATAAAATTACTACTATTGTCTGTTACCGTACATGTTATTTTTTTCTATATTGAGACCATATTTTTCATGTATTTCATTTAAATTAGCAATCAAAGTGTAATTATAACTACCTTCAAATCGCCTATACAAACTATAGCTCTAAATTTGCGTTTAAAGTTTTAAGGATTTATCCAATAAACCGTTACACCTACGAAACTGCCTAAATGTAGACCATATGTCTGCTGTTGTACAAATATAATTTATTTCTGAAAGTTCTTCACAAATATTTGTCGTTACATTTTCAAATTCAATTTGTATACGTTTAGATAGCATTTCTCTACATAAACAATGTACAGGCATTTTTTAATTATTAACAAGGGAACCGTCGGAGTTGTCCCTCACTGATTTTGATGGGCTTTGGATATACTGTAGAATATAAAAAAATATTAAATCCATATTTCTTTTTTATCAGCGTATCTCAAAGTTTAGGGAATTAAGCATCCCCTCGAAAAGTAAGATTTTATCGTTTTTAGCAAATATCTTCGAAACTATGCGATATATAAAAAAATGTTTAATACAAAAATTTTATGGTATTTTGTGTTCTATATAATGATGTATTCATTTTTCTTTTAATATCAAATTTTTTAACTTTCTCCCAACCCCACTCATTATTTTGCAAAATTAAATTTTATATAAACAAAAATTACAGAACATGAATGTCGAATTTATTCATGTATAATAATATTATGTTTCCACATTTGAATTTTTGGAAAAATCATTCTGAAAAGATGATAACATCGTGCTATAGGCGCCGCGCTGTAGGTAGGTATTGTTGTTTCTTTTCAGTTCTTTTCTGTACTTGATGATTGTGCATATTTTTTTTATAATACAGTAAAAAAAAAATGAATTAATCTTAATGATATAATATCAACTTACTACACGAAATTACAGTATAAGTATAGATGAACATGCATATAACAATAATAATATACATGTATACAATAAGTAAAATAAGTAAGTTTATATTGCATCACATTATTTAATTGTTTGTGATATCTTTTCCTTTTAGGAGGTGGCATCTTCCCTACCCGTATCTATTCGTATATATAGGGGGAAGATGCCACTTTTGCAGGGTATGACACATAAATTTTTTTTAATAATAAACGAAACATCAAAAGTTTAATTCATTAATTTGTATGAATAAAGAAAGGTTGCTAAAATATAAATAATATTGTTATGTCCGTATTTTACCGATGCCCATGGTGTAAGGAAGAGCATGCGTTGCCGAGACGATTAGGCATTCATCTGTCTGACAACAAGATCGTCAGATTTGGATGTAAGCTGTCGGCGAACGAACATATCTCTTGATTGCTTCATCTACCATCTTTCGTGATATTTTTCGTTAAAGAAGTGCGCGTCCGCAAGCGCGACCTCGTCTAAATTGGCCGCGCGGCCGTAACAATATTATTATATTAATTATTATCCACAAATATGGATAATTGATTTGTCAATTTCTTATATATATATATATATATATATATATATATATATATATATATATATCGACTTGTGTCATCAAATGGAAAATCTTCTATAATTAACGTGCCATAAAGTCTTTTTTTTTTTAATTGAATTTCTTACATTGCTTATCTGTCCTTTTTCCTCGCAATGTTGAAAAAAAAAATAAAAGCTGAACTGTGCAAGTTCAATTAAAAAAGAGTTTATAATCAATGAATAATTACATAATATGTACATATTTTGATTAAAATTGTTATATCTATTTTTATAGTAACAAATACTATAAATCATTATTTTTTAGATCTAAAATGTTGATTGGATGATCTAAATGAATACACCAATAATAGCGAGCGCTCACTCAACTGTTGAGTCCGCTGAACGCAGCCATTGGCTGTGTTTGGAAATATCATTCGAGTGCCTCCATGTATCGTTTTATCTTTATTATTTACTCAATGTTAAACAAAGATAAGATGATACACGAGGGTACTCGGTTGATATTTCCGAACGCAGCTTATGTATGTAGTAGTATGTATGTTGTAGATTGCACTAAAATCACATCTGCCGAATTTTCCATAGGTTTATTTACACCGTGTTTCAGTCCCTGTTGTTCTTTTTAGTAAATTGTACTTGTTAGGTAAACTGGCAATCCACGCATGTGATTGGGTAATCTTGCTACTTACTTAACAGGTAAAATTCAAAAGGTGGAACAACCAACCTTCAAGCCCACTTTTTTCGTGTCCGGCTGCTTGAGTTTGATCTCCTTCTTATTATTCCGTGCACGTAACTAATCAATAATCAATAAAACAGTAATTGTAAACGTAACGTAGATTTTCGATTAATCGCGTTGCTCGATTTGTTCGTCCATAACTATAACAATCGAGCAACGCGATTGGTCGAAAACCTGTTTACTGTTACGGAAAGTGTGTGTGATTAGCTTAAAACGTGAAATTACAACAGCGGATCGCTTCTGATTGGTTACGCAATTACGCAATACTTGATAAATACATCTTATGGCACTACCGCTCTCTGAAGAAGTGTTAACTACACAAGAATATCCACCTTTTTGCGGTGCTTCTGATCTTTTATATTTTCGAAAGTGCTCTGACCAAATGTAGCAATATCAAGCAACATGTAGCAAACAGTAGCAAATATGGCAATAAAAATGCCGATCGGAATGTGCCAGAAACAATGACATCCATATTGAATGTTAGTTCCTCATTTCCTATGTCATAGCTATGTGGGCGCCACAAATGCTGGTAACAAAAGAACCACGGCAGTTTGATGGCCCTGGTCACTGACAAGATATTATTAAAAATCGTCAACTTTGGGTAAATTTTCGGCGGTATAAAAAGGGCCCTAAGGGCCCGGAGGTAATTAAAGAATGCTGACATTATCAACAATTAATATAAATTTGCTATTATTAACACAAATATTTGGTTCATACATTATTAAATTTATGATTTTTATTACATGAATGTTCCATAAATAAATATGCATTCGTAAAGCTACAATATCCTATATATTGCAGAAAAATTACAATTTTTTCTCTGCAGTTATTATCTCTGTTGATAATCAAATTTTGACAACAACACTAAAATCACAATTTAAAAGAAAAATCGAGTATTATTGAATTCTAAATGCATAAATACGTCTATTAAATTAATAAATCATAAAACTAGTACAATATCATCAGTTTTTAACTCTTAATTACTTCAATATTCACAAGGACGCGAACTCCCGTAAGGATGTCGGTCTTCAATAGTGTCTTGTCGGTGCCCTAGTCGTGCTCTCTTAAGTTTCTCTCTGGCGGTACTTTAGAAATCTAGTAACTTTAGCCATACGACGACAGGAGCGCCACTTGACGGCCGCCTTGCTTTTCACGCCTGCGCACTGCCGCGTACTTCGCAGTTTTCGCAGTAACGTTTACCGGCACGCACGCGCACGGTGCATGTGATTCGTGCGAGTGTAACTGTATGTGTACATGCGAGTGCGAAGGTTACCGACTGAAGTACTCGCGAGACGACAATACTTGGCGTGCGGCGACAGCTAGTAAGTAGTAATTCCTCCGGGGAAGAAATTTTCCAGTGACAGCGGAAGAACGTGTCGACACAACGAAGGAAAAAATGTCCGGTACGGGAAACGGCGGCGGCGATGCTGCCAGCAGTAGCAGTAACAGCGGCGGTTGCTGTTCGACGATTGTAAAGAAGCTCGGCCTGCGACCGGTCACGCGGTGCAACATCGCCAAGTTCTACGCGCCGGCATTCGGCGCCGTCTCCTACACTTCGATGTCCATCAATGTCATGAATCCGAGCCTCGTCGTCAAGTAAGCTCCATTTCTTTCAATTCAACACGACGATGACGAGTTGTCTGTTCTGTCGTCTCTTATTACGTAACTGTATGCAATTTGCGTAAATATTACGACAGAAAAATGTATCTTAGATTTTAAATTTTAATGAGTCGCAGAATGTAAATGATGTGAATTAAAAGAGAGATTATAAATAGTACCATTTCTTTTTTTTTTTTTCAGAGTATTCCCAAAGAAAGACATTACAAATTTCTTACTGGCTGGCACTCTGATTGGTACTGGATCATACATTTACACACGCGAACATATGAAGGCTGCACCACAGTCTGTGAGAATTCTATACAGGTAAGATTTCATACTGGTAAGATTTCATACTGGTAATATACAGTGTCTCACAAGAATGTATATATCATAAATGCTTTTCATTTGATGACACAAGTCGATGCATCATTCTATTTTTCTTGATATTCAGTAACAAAGACATTTGTATCAATTTGTGTTGCTAAATGAGGAGGAGAGCACGTATTGTTGTCAGAAGTGGGATTTGAACCTACGCTCGTAGAAAGGACCAGACAGCCCCAAACTTGGTATTGAACTGAGAAGATATGAATCTCAAGTCTGGCGCCTTAGACCGCTTGACTGATAAATATTGTTGTTATTATATTTTAATTAATTGCACTGCTTAGAAGTTAAAAAATTATGACCTTAGACTGAGTGGTGTAATCTCCTAATACGAATTTATTTGAAAAATGTTGAGCATTTATGAAGAGAAAATTTCATGGAAAATGTATATATATGTACAAAATTATTAATCACTAAATGCTAAGAAAGAACGATGTTATTTTCTATCACTAAAAAAAAAAAAAACACGCACAATGGAGACTCTACAATACTCAATGACGAAATAGGCTATTGGATTGTACTTTAAAGTTATATATACTTTTTTAAAAATTCTCATAAATCTTGTACAGATGTATATATACTCTTGTGAAACAAATTGTACATCCCTTTTGGAATAGAATTGAATTATCTCTTATTGTTGTCGCATTTACTTTTCAGTGCCACTGGCGCGGTATTATTGAGCCTAGGATCGGTCTTACTGTGGGCAGTGATACGTTCCATAGTCCCACCAAGTCCAGTCTGCTGTACATTAGCTGGCATCGGCACTGGAGTGGCGTTTTTGAAAGTTGGCTCCAGTTATCTCGAATTTGTGGATGGGCAAATAGCGAAAAAGTAGGCTGTTCCTATATGCTTTCTGTTCTTTTCTTTCCCATCTTGGATTTTTCTCGAATTGTTGCGGAATGAAATTGTACTACGTTGAGCAAGGGACAGCACTTTTTGTGTATTACATTTCGAACGCGACTCCCAAATCGACGAGTCTTGTGGAATTTTCGTTTCATGCGACAGGAGATTACGGAGAGCGATTCAATACTTGATTCATCGGAAATTTTTTCAAGTGCAAATTATGTGTAAGTAATGTTTTTTTCCGTCGCGAGTTTTATATACGCGCGTTTTTTTTTTCAAAATAAAAAAGACAAAATAGAGAATGGATATTCGAGTGCTTTCTACTTGGTAGCACAAATCGATACAAATGTCTTTTTGTCTTTGTTAGCCATTGAATGTAAAAAAAAAAATAGAGGAATGATGTCTGTGTCGATTTGTATCATTAAATGGAAAGCACCCGTTGTATTGATTCCAAAAATGTGAATTGTCGTATCGCACAAAAATGTGATATCGGCGATTCTAGCGTTGAAGAAGGCTTTACCTGGCAGCGAAGTATTCATAAACTATCGTGCGCTTTTTTCTTCGCTCATTTACGCATCGCCGACACGGTGAACGGCATTTTATAAATTGTTTCTTAAGATATATATTGCACGCACTTTGGGAACTCAAACGAGACCCTCGTAATCTGGTGTTTATGGAAAACGAGAAGTATGAGCATCGTATGTTTATCGACAACGTGTTTTGTAAGCTGCATAAGAATGCAATCATCATATGTAGATAACTGTCACCATAAATATATGAATATACGAATTGTGACACGATAGAAAAAAAAGGAATGAAACATACGAACGATCTCCTCACCTGCCTGAAATCCATCGATGTCTATTTTGCATTTCTAATTTTTATTCTAAACTAACAATAACTGTATGTATTGTTAATATTTAAATTTTTATACTTCATATTATGGATGCTATAAATTCTAACAATAGCAACATGGTCAATGAGACAAAAACACTGTTACACTACATTAATCTTGGTTTAAAATTTATCGCTTCATTGCGTAAATGTGCACACAAAAAAATAATCTACTGCTAAGAAAAGTAAAAAAAATGACTCAATTTACTTTTTTTTTCTAAGTTATCTTTACAAAGATAATAATCTTAGAACATAATTCATAAAATTTAAAATATACTTATTACTGTAAAATTTAAAAATTTATATATTCAAAACAAAAACTTTTCTTTTGAACAATATTATAAAATTTTATCGTAGAAGCGATAATGTAATAAGCAAATTTGTTTTAATTGAATAACCATTATTGAAATATAAATTTCTCTTATTAGATTCAGAATATATATTTTGAATAAATTTAATACTTATGATGAACTTATACTAGATTTTTGGATATATAAAACAATTGTAAAATAAATAATTAATTTTTAAATACAGTATATATTTTTCTGTGTGTAGAAAATATCTAAATGGCGCATAATGGTTTAAAAAATGAACTCTCAGTTAGTTCAATAATTGAAAATAACTTGAAGGTGTATGCAATAATTGCAAATTTGTTAGAACTTTTCTTGTTGTCTCGCTGAAACGCGTCTGTTTCTTCAAAACTATTATCGTTTATTTACGCGTGCTAATGCACCCTCGTACGATTATGGCGAGCATCGAACCAGATAAAAGGGGGTCTCAAAGTAATACAAATAAACGCAGAGTGACTGGCCGCGATACGATACTTTGTACGAAGCGCGAGTTAATCTCACTGTCGTTCGATTTTCAATGCTCGTTGCTCGTAAGTAACGCGAGAACATTCTCATTAAAGTTTGAATTAATTAAATTATTTATGACGATAGATAAACAATGAAACTGCGTAAGTATCGCTACTTTCAAGATCACGTGGGAAGCTCATGATACGAATCTTCGCTCTTTGAGATCATGAAGGATTAAATTAAACGCGATTAATTTACGGAAATTCGAATCTTAATGTCTCATTCTGCGCAACGCATTGCGTTCGATATGTCCTCTGTAACCGCAAAAATACGATAATTTATCTTGTTAAGACGACGCTCTGTATGTCGAGAGTTGCAGATGGGAGCTTTTTATGGAGGGTCTATATACAGGGTGTCCAAGAAATTTATTCTTTTATTTACGCCGGTATACTTTTCACCTAATTTTGAATAAATTTTCATATCTTTAAAAACAGAATTTTCAAATAAGAGAAAGAATTCTATTTTCGATCGGAATGGATCTTGATCCTTAATAATTTGTGTATGAATATATTATTAGGTAAGCATTAAGATCCGCTTCGACGGAATATATTTCTCCCTCTTTTTTTTTTTATTTGATTTATTTTTATTAGTCCAATTTCTACTTATAAAAATATTGTGATATCGTTTTAGCAAATGATCGAAAATAAAGAATGACTTTTTGGGAACTAGGCTGAACAATTAAAGCTTTACTTTATTTTTTTTTACACTTTAGAAAACGAGGACACCCTATGTAACCGCGAACGTTGGTCGATCGCTGCATGGTGCAGTGTGCTTCTTCGCGTGTCTTGTTCGCGGCCGCTATTGTTTCGTCGCACCACAATAATGACACGGCATGCTTTCCAACAGTAACCATTCTCAACGCGAAATCCAGATGACGTTTACGAAAGCGTTTTTGCCTCGTGGAGAAGTGTTTGAAGAGCGTATTTTATATGCGTTTTTCAAGCGATTTATTTTTACTACAATCACTTTCCAATCGCGAGGATAAACTCTCACTAGTCTTGAAATAATATCTAGTCTGAAATATTCCTTTTTAATGTAAAAATAATAAACATTCTATTAATTTTTTTCCACAAAAATGTAAGGAAAGGTAAAATTTAGGAAATCACAGAGCCTAAAAGATCCGCTAAAAAAACTTCGCATTTCCGATTAGGCATAAAAAATATGACACAGTTGTAAAAAATATCTGTGGTAATTTATTAAAAGTTCTTACTATAAATGCGCATGGCCTGTTTGGATTCGTTGAATAATTAGGAAATTGAATTGGCTCCCATAAAATGCTCAGCATCCCTTTTTTTTTTTGTATTGCTATCAAGAATTATTTAAACTCTGGAGAACGCCTTCATATCCTATCAATAAATACTTTAGATACTAGAGTATCTAGGTCTTGAAGGCACTTAAATAATCATGCACTACGGACTTAACTTATTCTCTATTACGTAATCTAAAAAAATAAACTCGGATACGATATATCGGTGCGGGAACGCTTTTTTTTCTGATCGCGATTTTGTGTGAGAAATTCTTCAGGATGTTTGTCGCGAAGTAAGTCAGCGAAAAGATCGGAAATCCTGAAAGTTTGTTCCGTACGTCGCGCCGTTTCTCAGTTAAAGCAACAATGCAAGACACCGTCTTATCGAACATAATGAGTTTCCCGCTATTTGCACAATGTCCATTAGAAATATCCATCTACAAGTCCATCTGATCGGTGTATAGTCACACATTAAAAGAAATTAGGTCAACGCTGATCTTCCTCTCATTTTAATATTTCATTTTCTTTACTAAATAATTAAAAAAAAAATGCGAAAAGAGTCCCCTGAGTAAAGGCATCGTTGCCATCTCGAGATCTTCGAGTCTCCCGAGAGATCTTTGTTACGCTGAAATCTCTTGCTGAAGAGAATTCAAAATAAATAACAATAAATAAAGGGCAAAGTAAGAGTGAAACAGACTCTTACTTTGCCCTTTATTTATTGTCATTTATTTTGTATAGGAAGCGAATTCAGTCGTGGAGATCGGAACTTACGGGAACCCAAAGATCGGTCCCCTAACTGCGCTGAGGATGTAATGGACTGGTCTCATTTATATCATTCCTCTGTACCGTCGTCGACGGCATCGTCGAGGACGAGAGGGCATTGGTGAGGACCTCGGCGATGCTGTCGGTTACTTTGTCGATCATCCCTGTGACTACGTCGTGCTTGTGATTGTGATCATGATCATGATCATCTTCCTCTTCTACCTCCGTATGGTTGGGCGAATTGCAATCGTGCGAGTGTCCATGGCCACCATGCGAATGTCCGTGGCCGCTGCCATCATGTGAGTGGGAATGGGCAGCTGTAGACAGAAAGCGTAGATGTTTGAGATGTCACGCGATTTTTAAAGTACGCGAGGGGATCTGTAAAAAGAACTGGCGGTTCATTTTGCGAAGGTATACCTCTCCAATTGCGGAGGTGAATTATAGTAGAATAATTGAACTGTTTGCGTTCACATATAACGAATTTTGCAAAATTTTCGTAAGTTAGAAGAGGTGTAGATTCTTCTGTTCCTATTTCTCTTTCTCTATATTTGTTATTAATTACATTTATTAGAAGAAACAATTGAATTTTAAAATCTCGACTTTTTAATAAGTTATTTAACTTCGTTATTTGACTCTGTCAATACATTTTGGAAATACATTTCTGAAAATAACATTTCGTGAATTTAATTCATTTTAATCACGTTTTTTTATGAGATAACTCGGTAACAGTAAGAGATTAGTTTTTATTAGCTTAAGAGAGAAGGATAGTTCGTCACAGTAAAGTCACAGTAATGTTTAACGTTATTAGGTTTAAGATTTTATTAATTATTGGAGCTAATAACATGCTAATAGCAATGAATTATAAAATTTCCTTTGAGATGTTATATTTCGCGACAAAGTTATATCATAACTTGAGCGTGTGTATGTTGCACCTGATCATGCATCGTTTCCACTGTCATCACTCGTCGAGCCTTCCGTAATTAATTTCTGCCTGTGTGTGTGCGTATATATATATATATATACATACGAAATTCTCCAAACGGCACTCAAACACTTGACGGCAATTTTGTCATCATGAAATACGTCAAACGGTTGAGAAAGCCGTCGAAAGTCGGTCGGATCGTCCATCGACCTACCCGTCCTGGGTCATTGCCATGGGTGGAGAGAAAGCCTTGGGACTATAACCAGATCCCTTATGAGATCAAGATTCGTTTGTCTGTTGTCAGCATGACAGTGTTCATACGTCATTCCAGCACTACACGTGAAACCCGTGTGTGCCTTGGAAGAAGTGGGTTGTTTCCGTATGCAATTTGCCAATCATGTGGCAGCCCGACGCGACTTGTGTAAAAGTTCATGTTTCGCACAGACACGAGTAAGAATAACGAGCTCGTATTTTATGTAGGATAAATGCTCCAATAGACCATTCAATGAATAGAAAGGCATATAATCTAATTTCTTCGTATTATAATATTTTGCTTCTTATAACATCATAAAATATCCGAATTAATAATAAGTACTTTATATTTTATCACACTATTTTATCAGAAAAGTTATACTATATTAATATTCCTATAAAACCCGTATTAGGCTAGAGATTGAAATTGAGACTGAATTTGACCGTAGCGAAGTTTTGCTAAACTTGAGATTGGTTTTCTTCCTTCTGATTGGTTAATTTCAATCTCAACCTCAATATCTGGTCTAACACCGGTTTTAGATTCTTTTTCATTTATGCACTTTTATGATATTGTTTCACAAGATTATGATTTATTAATGCATCCAGTTTCTTGCGTCATTCAGCTTTAGAATTGAAGCGGAACGTTACCTCTGCGATATCTCGATTTCGCGAATCTTTCGTACTCTTGCGAGAAGGTCAAGATGCAATTAAGATTGCGTAACAGATGACATCTGCAGAGATATTACGCTCCATCTCTCCCACCTGTTGTTACTTTTTCGACACTTATGTAATTTCTTTAACGTTATTGGATGCAAAGTAATAATGTGTACGGCACGCGTGCAAAGAACCGATATCACGTCAGTGATATTATAATTAAGTCTCGACTTCGTCGGAAATGTTAAGAATTAATGGAATGTGCTACTGAGCGAGAACGTTCCTACAAAATCTTTGCCTTTCCTACTTCAATTCGACCCTGACTATTCAGTTATAAATGTTGTTTACCGGCTTATTATCTAATGTTTAAAAATATTAGATGCTAAATAAACATCTAATACAACATTTACAATTGAATAGTCAGAGCCAGAGCAATCTGGAGTAAAAGAAGCAGAGTCGCTCGTCATAGAAATTCTCACTTAGTAACTCATTTCATTAATTCCGCCCATTTTCGACGAAGTCGAGATTTAAGTTTTAAAAGTGGAGACGAATGCTCTTGATTATGAAAAAAAAAGAATGAAATAATTTCAAAGTGAATTTGAATTAGGAATATTTTTCACGATCAGCACGAATTACTTTCTGCTCCTGCTGGCATTATGAATTCGTCAATTTTATCCAGTCACTAACCGTACTCCACTGGAATCATGATAAAGTGGCGTAAACTATCAGAAGTAAACAACTGTTATCGGCTGGTATTCTGTGTCAACAAATAATTTAATTCTCATATATACACGTACATATACACATATCTGCCTGATTCGTATATCAATTTTTTTTTTTAAACAAACGTATAAAACGTCCAGATAAGATTTATTTT
>NW_017305408.1:2187119-2192212 GCF_001594115.1 Trachymyrmex septentrionalis
ACACACTCATATATACACGTACACATACACATATCTGCCTGATTCGTATATCAATTTTTTTTTTTTAAACAAACGTATAAAACGTCCAGATAAGATTTATTTTCGCAAGTTCTGAACAAACGAACATTGCACGCCACGAGAATTTCTATGACGAGGGACCTGCTTCTCTTACTCCAATTTGCCCTGACCCTGACTATTCAGTTTGTAGCCCGTCGGTTTAAGACAAATCGATAGATTAGATAAGTACCGAAGAACCAACACGTGAAGTGTATCAAGGACGTACCTGTAATAGGTTTGCACCGAGACGTGCGATTCTGAAAATTTTAATTGCAAGGATATCGAATATCCTTGATGGAACAATCGTGACGGGTGATTCTAAAAATTTCAATCGCAACACTTGCAGTAACATTACTGTAATATTTGCAATGTTGCTGCAAACTTCTGTGCTGTATATAGAGACGAAAAGGACCGAATTTGACGGTAATTTACTCGGTACATTACGGTAAATCAGTCAGTAATTTTTGGAACCTGGTAAAATTTAAAAAAAAAATGATAAAAATAAAATAATTTGATGTAAAGCATTTAGCCATTGAGTTAAAAACGCTTTATTTAACTCATATTTTCATTTTGATAACACACATTGCCAATGTGTTGTCAATATGTTGTCAATATCTTTTTCTAATTCTGAAATTAGAAAAAGTTCGAGACTAAGTTAAACTGAAATTAAAGTTCAATCTTACATTTGTGAAATTGGATCTGAATGTCCACATTATATGGTTACCTAAAGATAATAGTTACCAAAAGATTCATCAATGATATTTATTTATAAATACTTTTGCTAATTTTTAATCTTTAGGGAAATAATAATATAATGACACAGACTATATTGAAAACGGACTTTAGCATCGATTTTATGTTTGAAGTTAGCGAATGATTTTGTTATTATTTTATCAGCGATTTATATTCTCGGTGAGAATATTAGAAGAATGTTGTTTTATCTTATGCATCAATGTGAAGAACGTAAATAAAACCTAGTTGTGTGTTTAAAACTATTAAAAAAACCACAAATTTTATCAAAATTACTAAATTTTATCGCAATTTTACCCTAAGTAATTATCAAATTAAATTTATTGTAACGTTTGTAAACGTTACTTTTACATCTCTAGATAACAACATTGACAACATTTAATTCCGTTCCGATTAAAGTATAAAGTTTAGATTTTGTCAATAGCCCTGTTATTCTATCAACGATTCTTATTAGGAATATTAGAAGAATGTTGTTTTATTTTACACATAAGTACGGAAATGCAATCTATTTGTACATAAAACTATGAAGGCAATAAATTTTACCAAAATTGCCAATAAATTACCATTTTACCGTAATTTTACCGTAAGTAATTAGAGTTTTTTTTTTGCAATAAATAGCGGTGAATGCTAAAGTCACGTTATCCTTGTCTTAATGAATTATTAAGAAGAAAATAATCTGACTTTAACATTCACCGTATCTGGATAAACGGTACTGCAAAAACTGCCAATATTGTCAAATTGAATTTAACGGTAATTTTACACGGGAAGAATACTAAAATGTATTCTAGCTGTATGTGGGAAGAATATTAAATATTTACGATTGAGAAGCCGCGATGAGCTTTATCGACATGTTCACCTAGTAAAGATCATAGATTTTGAATCGATAATTCGTATGTGAAACATTATACACTAGTCTGAAGACAACCAGGATAAATGTCTGAATTAGTCAAGATAAAACTGGTCTCTAGTGAATAATAATGCACTTGTACGCAAATTCGCGTCGAGGTAGTTGAGGAAGAGATAGCTTCCGGTGAATCTTAATGGAGCCGGGATGAACTTTCACCGTACAATAATAAATTTGTGCGCGATTTCCCGTTTTGACACGCGGAAATTTACCGGTCACGCGAAAAGCAGATGGGGAAACGGAAACGCGCAGTAAGCGCCGCTACGAAGGACATCGTCAGACTGACGATAATGCATTTATCCGGCATCAGCGGTATGTTGCTGCGCCGCGATACGCTCCGGTGCATTTTGGAGACGCGGGGGATTCCCTCGTCTTCCGGGAAACGAACTCACTGGCGATCTGTAGACCCAGCATCAGCGTGAAGCCAATAATGATTGCGACTAGCTGCAGCAAGCCGCTCTTCTCGTTTGCCCTCTCCCGCGCCAGCACCTCGAAGAATACCACGTAAAGTAGGGTACCAGCCGCCATGCCCTGGAGGATGGTGGGTGTGGGTCCCAAATTCTCGCTGTCGTTCTTGAAGTGCGCGAGGACGAGTCCCACGGCGATCCCGATCGGTGTAACCATGGCAAAGATTAACAGGTAGCCGAGGGTGGTCTTGGTCGACGCGCCGGCCACGTAGAGCTCCATTCCGACGCAGAAGGCGATCACCAGTTTGTGGGTCGCGATAGCGGCTGCCAGATATGCGACTGAACTGATAGATGGTTCCAGACCCACCGCCAAACCTTCGAATATCGCGTGAAAGGATAATGCGAGCACAGTCAGTAGTCCTTGTATTGAGGTGTTTTGCATCGTGCCGTGCTGATGATGATGATGATGATGATGATGATCATGGGAATGATGATGATTGATCGGGTAGTTTAGTTCCGGAATTGCTAATTCCAGATCAGAATGCCTCCGAACAACCTTACGTTCTTCGTTCGATAACGCGACAGGCAGGACGAATATAGGCGGCAGCACTTTGTCGTCCTTGCCTGCTTGATCGCGATGAGAATCATCGAGCTGGAGTTTCAGCCGGTTTGCCGGATCTTTGCTGTCCCCGGTATCATCGGTGTCCTTCCACGCGGTGGACTTGGTCGTCGTGGACACGGTGGTGATCGAGCCGTTCGACATCACCGACGAACTTGATGGACCTGTCTGATTGTTGTTGCATCTACGCACCGACACTGTTCGGTAAAGTAATGCTTCCGAAGACTCGGGTTTGCCGGTAAGGGCGGCATGCACAGCTTCCTCGACCAAATAAACGAGGAAGAAACCACCGCAGAAAAGCAGCTCAGCCAGACCGAGGGAGCCCAAATCGGGCAGTTGTTTATTCGACTGATGTGTCTCTACGCTAGCGCGAACTTCCGGTGCCAGATGTATGAACGTCGTGAACAGGAGCACGCCGCCGCCGAAGCAGAGCAAGAGCGACGTCAAGAGACCCTGAAGACGATGCCGCGGTGCTTTGGAATCCGTTTTAGAATTTATATTCGCATTAAGGTAGGGTGCTCGGATTAGTAATTTCTATAGACTCTTTGACCATTTTGTGGAATCAACTTTTTATAAAATAATATATCGTAATATAAAATAAGTGATATTCATGATAAGAAGTTGTAATGATTTGTTTAAAATTTAACTTATCTCTACTGTTATAAGCAGATATATATATATATATATATATATATACGATGTTTGCAGCTAAAAGAATCAAGATTAATTCCAAATTGATTCCAAATAGTCCAGAGAGTCTATAAATGCCGAGCATCCTAAGAGCAGCTACTCCGGATTACAATTAATATTTATCGATCGATAATCATTAGATGAGTTAGATCAACTATTATTAAGCATTTTTTGCAAACACGACTTCCCTATTTCTAACATAATCAAATATTATTCGTCTCGACTTTGTGCCACTTTAAACGTATTTAAAATTGCTCGTACATTAACACATTGTACAGTATTTGAAATCAGAATGAGCCGTACGCTTAACGAAGATAAAATGGAGCATAATCGATATTCGGGAATTTAAAAAACGATCTATATACAACGCAGGTAGAATTAATAGATCCAAGGATATCCACCGGTATCAAGAATGTTCCACTGGATATCCTTGATTGCATTCATTATTTTTCCCCGAATGTGACCTCGTAACGTCTGCAGCGAGTCGATGCGATTATAACACTGGCACAAAGACGAGCTTTCCGGAGATGCTGCGAGTGGAGCAGGCTAGGATTTCTGATCGTTCCTCGGACGTACTTGCTTATTCGCCGCGGAGGCCGAATCAACGTGCGGCGGGGAAGCGTCGGATGTTGAAGTGGACGTGGAAGTGTTAGAATTGGAAGACATCGCCTGGCGACGTTTCTGGTGGCGTTTCTGACGAAGTTGCTTCTTGGCTCTGTAACGTCCCACCATCAATGGCAGCGTTCCCAGTGCGAGGGAACCAAAGCCAAGACCGACCATCGCGCCGATCTTCGACATCAAAAGGATATTGGACGGATCTTGTCCTCCGGACGTCGTGTCCTCCATTTCGTATGCCGTTGAATTAACAATACGATAACAATACGACGAGGAAAGGCACTTCGATCTTTGCTTCTTCTCTTCTTCTTCTCCGAGAGGATTCTTTTCCGACCAGCCAGTAAGATCGATCACCGGAACGGTCACGTCAACCACACGCGAGTAAAATATTCGGGAGTGAAATCCGCGCAAGACACCGACGTCGCGGTAGAATTTACCTCGTCACCACTTCACTACTTCTCTCAATCGCGCGTTCCTGTCGACGACGGGATTCATCTCAATCCTGCACTTTTCATCGAGGACGTTCCGTTCTCCAATTCAGACACTCTCTCTCTCTCTCTCTCTCTCTCTCTCTCTCTCTCTCTCTCTCTCTCTCTCTCTCTCTCGCGTGGATAATCGAGACGTTCGCGGTAACCTACCCGCGGAACAAAACTTCGGTCCGAATCCCCTGATCGGGTTCTCCGTTGATCAGTCGTATCCTACGATCGTACGAGGCGAACAGATTACAAACGGCGTAAAGCCTCCACGCGCCGCGACAGCCGATCGGACACTACTCCGGTCTCGATGGAAACTCGGCTCGATCGGACCCCACGGCCGCCGCCTCGTCGTCTTACATAGCCCGTACCGAACCGTTTCCTGCCCACTCCCGCAACCGCTACGCTCGTCCTCGTCCAACGATCACTCGCTAGCGCGCATACTCTTTCTGGCACCTGCACCACGACTGATCGTCTCCCATTCAGTGGCGTGAAGACTCCGACGGTCCCGTTTGGAGTTGCTCTTTTTCATCGCGTCGAAATACACGCGAGGTCGACGCGAGCGGGGAGGGGGCGGG
>NW_017305408.1:2192312-2193474 GCF_001594115.1 Trachymyrmex septentrionalis
CGAAGAGGAAGGAAAAAAAAATGAAAAGGAAGGTCAGGAGAGAAGGTGGAGGCAGCAAAAAATAAAGGAAGGGAAGGATTTGAGGGAAAAAAATGGGGAAAGGAAAGGGAGACGGGGAAATCAGGGAAGGGAGAAAAGGTAAAAGATGCTGAATTCCCGCTTTGTCTTTGCGGCATAATCGTTGGGTGCGCTCAACGTCTGTTACATCGTTGCAGTTACGTTGCTCCGACGAAGAGCAACGCGCAGTACATTTTCCCTCCTTCGCGGCCGTGCGAGACGCCTTCGTGCGTGGGCGCGTGTACAGTGCGCGTACACACGTGCACGCGTGAATGAGAGAAGTCCGTTGGCGACGCTCGGAGACGCTCGTGCAGGGGCACGCGTGCAGATTACAGGCTATTCCACGTTCGCGCCCACGGCGTCATAAATAACATTCGCACCGTGAATTAGACCGCAAAATAAATGAATCTGTCCTTGAGTGGTGTACCGGTACAACGAGAAGATCAAATGACGGAATGGAGGAAAGAGAAGATCCTCAAAGAGTCAACCCCCCCCCCCTCCCCTCTAGATTTCTCACAGAGAGAATTTGAGGATTTTTATAGAAACTAATAATTTCTCTTAACCGAGAGAGAAATTTCTTCTTTTTTTTTTTCTACAGCGTCGTGATATGGATGAGAAAATGTAAAAGTAAAGGCGGCACCGTACTCGTCACGTTTCGAAGCATGAATTTAACGATGTGGACGATCGAGACGATCACGCCTCCGCGATTGTTTACTGGCTCTATGATACTTTCACCCTTTCCGCGCGAAAAGCGAAAGGATAACACCACCGTGTTGGACGCTTCATTGAACGTCGTCGAAATCACGAAGTTCAAGCAGCGTAAAATATTTCGTCTAATGTAATAAATTCGAGATCGACGATCTAAAGATCTGGCAACGTCCTTCATCGTTATTTATATTTGATAACAAAATATAGCAATTTATAATCGCGCCGTCTACTTTTTTGTTAGCAATATAGTTTAAGAGTTTTCTTCTATTTTTCATGATCATTGATTTATATATTATACACTGTTTATATTACACTGTTAAGTCTACAGTGTCAAATTTAACCCAATGTATCGCCACTGCTCTTAGTATAAATCATTGTTTTATACTAAAACGATAAT
>NW_017305408.1:2193574-2200848 GCF_001594115.1 Trachymyrmex septentrionalis
AATTATACACTGTTAAGTCTACAGTGTCAAATTTAACCCAATGTGTCGCCACTGCTCTTACTATAAATAAATCATTGTTTTATACTAAAACGATAATTCAATTTGACATTATACTGGATGAGTTTTAATATTTTTGCGGGAGCAATTCTAATCCGAATCTGCAATAAAAGGTAGGTAGTTTCCCATTTAAGATTTCAAAGTTACCCTTAGTTCCATCCCCAGAGGAGGCGAAGGGGGCGGGAAGCGGGGTTAACTTTTGCGGGATAGAATTGCTTTCTCAAAAATATTGAGGATTTATTTGGAACATTTTTTCGTACAATGCTTATTTTTCCAGATATTTTGCAGTCTCTGGTTAAAAAACTCATCCAGTATAAAATGTCAAATTGACACTGTATAATGTCAAATGTAATCATCGTTTTAGCATAAAATAGCGATACAATTGAAGCAGTGGCGACTTACATTAGATTAAATTTGACACTATAGGTTTAACAGTATATGAAATGTGAGGAATAACACGTGAGCGAAGAAATAATTTGCATGACTCATAAATAAGTAAACGTTGCAAAACTTTTTGGAAAGCTTTTTCGTGTCGAATATTTTCCTGGTTATCGTCAAACGGCAACGTGGAAAAAATGTTGACAAACGAACAGAATCAAACGTTATGGGAATTGTGCCGCGTGAATCATCAGGCAGGATGTCCTTTGCATTTTGTGCCACATTCTCTTTCTCCCTCCACATCCCGTTCTCTCTCTCCGCTGTCACCTCTTCTATGTACAGTTTGTACAATTTACAGTGCACGTCATTTCGAATATTAGCTTCGACAAAAGTGCATTCTCTCTTTTAAAACGCATTCTCTCTGCAAAACGTGCGTGTGCACACGTACTTATACACTGTGATAAGTTGGCTGTTGACCAACGACAATAATTACTCACTAAGAATCGATAAGCGTCGGCTGTGTCGATGATCTTCGACCTCGGGTATATGCTTGAAGCATTCTCTCCTCGTTTGGTGTATTTTAAATTTTTATTCACCGAATATTTCTTCTCTATATTTTTCTCTATTGTTTAGATTTACTTTTGCTTTTTATCTAATTAAAGCGTATTTTTTAATTCTTAAGATTTATGTCGATTTGGTTGGTGAAGAGAAGAGGAGATATTATATATTGATAGAGAAATATTCGCGTTTTATTGAAAATTATTTCAACTACAGGGATTCGAAAACTAAACTGATTGTTAACTACGTAACTAATCTTCCTTCAAATCTATCAACTACTTAGAAAAATTGAAGCACAACAATATGATAAACAGAATGATATTGAATGAGACTAGTTTACAAGACTATTTTTACAAAAATAATACATGATAAACCATTGAATTAGTGCTTTATCACGTATTATTTTTGTAAACTATTCTCATTCGATAATGAGTGCTTTCCAATTAGTGATAGCATTGTTCTATCTGTCTTTACATTTAATAAGTAATATATTTAATAAGTAAAAATAAAGATACAACGGCACTTGACGACACTTGTCGACTTGTATCACCAAATGGAAAGCATCTATCATTCTGTTTATTGCTGTTCTTCGATTTTTTCGAAATGTTGATACGTTTGAAGAAATATTGCGCACTCTTAGTTGCAATATAGATAAGTCGATAAATAAGTGAGACTCATCGACACAATATTCTTATCCATTAAAATTCCCAGTTCTTACATTTATTAGATACGAAGAACGCGTTTAACAGAGCGTAGAAATCGGATGTTTACTTATAGCGCTAAGTACTCCAATTCCTATGCGCCTGCTATCAACAAGGGATGATCGAAAAACATCTCTGTGCGTTGGCACAAAAATAAAATCGTTTGTACTTACTCAACATTTGCAAGCAGAACATCACGAGGAAGCCGAAGAGGATCGAGAAGTATTGTCTGAGTCCGGTGTGATGTTCTTGCAAGATCTCGAAGAACACCACGAACAGCAGAGTTCCCGATGCTAATCCCTGAGATAAAGAAACAGAAAAAAAACCCCCCCCCCGATAAGAGTACTTTTTCTTTCCCGCGTACATACCGCGTGTTCGCTGCTTATATTCCGCTTACATTCTTCGAATATGAAGAGCTCCTTCGACGCGCGTATTACCGTCATCGATTATCTCATCGAAATTTTTTCTTTCGCGAAACCGGTATCTCCCCCAAAAGAGATGGAGAAACTTGCCTGCAGTATCACTGCCATTGGTCCACTCGCGGCCGCGCTTCCGCCGCCGACGAGAGCCATCCCGATGCCAATCCCCAGCGGCGACACCACGGCGAATGCGCACGTGTAAATCACGGACAGGTACGGCCTGGTTCTGGATGCGATCAGTTCTACTCCGATGCAGAAGGCAATGACGAATTTATGGGACGCCACCGCGAGGAACATGTACCTACGGATACCATGTCGTTTGTCACATCGCTGTCCTTCGTTTCGCGAGAGCGGTTTCACCTGGCGGTATTAAATGTGTAGCGCGCGATTAAGACTAAGATCAGATTTATTAACCGTCAACTAATCAATAAAAGTTAAAGTTATTAATAAAGTTACTAAGCTTGACAGCTATTTTTAGAAAATTTTATTGAATTTGATTCTTGAAATCTCAATTATATATATATACTAATAAAATCTCAAGGAAAACAGACAGAAGTCATAATAAGGACATCGGCATGATCTTATTTGTTATTTATAAGTTCATTTTTTTTTAAGTATCGAATAGCGTGACGAGATGATATCATATGATATACGCGAAAAAATATTTTGCTGCTCCAGCTAGAATTATTGCTATGTTTCGTATCTGATAAAAAATTATGTATCATACGCATAGAATTTATAGCACAAATCTAAATTCCATCTCTGCCATCTGTATGATTAGATGCAATACATATCCAATGTCGCAAGTACTTGCTAGAAATTTATCTATTTTAGCTAATTTCTCGTACTTCAGATCATTTTCGCTATAACTGCAAGATCGCTTGTTTTGAGTGTATCATTATGGCTTAATTATGACTTGTGTTCTACTTGAGATTAATCCAAAATTATATTGAAATTTTCTTTCATCACAATCACTCGGAGAGCCGTTGTGATAATAATACCACATTTATAGTACGTGGGGTTTGACAAGCCGTTGTAATGGTTTTTTTAATTTAAAGCACGAGCGCAGATGAGCGCGGTTCGAATTAAGACGCATTCATTCGCGATGCAATTACCAGACATGATTGGCGGAGCTCTCTAAACCAATC
The DNA here is from genome assembly GCF_001594115.1 of Trachymyrmex septentrionalis. Taxonomy (NCBI): domain Eukaryota; kingdom Metazoa; phylum Arthropoda; class Insecta; order Hymenoptera; family Formicidae; genus Trachymyrmex; species Trachymyrmex septentrionalis. Next base: position 2,196,836 of record NW_017305408.1, read on the forward strand.
GCCAATCCCTCGAATAACTCGTGCACGGATAAGCCGAGTACTATTAATAATCCTCTTAACGAAGTTATCACGAAGTCATCATTCGAAGTCATTATCGCCGGTAAATGGCTGTGGCCCCTATAAATTAAGAAAAGATAAAGTCTTGTCGTGGTCTCTTCGTGCCGTCGAAGTATCATCGGCATGACGATGATATAAAGAGATTGATAAAGTCGCGCGCGAAGTGTAAACAGGCTTACGTGTGTGCGTGACCGTTACTAGCGTACGATTGTATTTGACCGTTTTCCACCAATTCGTTCGTACTAAGATTCACGTCCTTCTTACTGGAATCCTGCCTCGTCACTTGTCGCTTCCTGAGATACGTATGCACAGTCTCTTCCACCAGGTACATGATGAAGAAGCTACGGAAGAAATCCGCGGTAATTAATTCCTTAATTCCGAAGCGCGCCATTTCAGCGACACTTTCAATTCGATATCGTCAAAGAATATAACATAAAATTAATATATGATTATTATAATTGAATTGAATTGAAAAAGAGTTAAATACGGAAAAAGTTTATCTCTATAAAATCAAATAGTTATTTTTATAAAATCATGATTCTACGATCAGACATTCTATGATAACAATTTTGAACGAATAACGAATGATTTCTTTGCCTCTTATTGATCCAAGGTATCTCACTTATTTGATTTTATGAGGAGATATTCCATCTCTGAGAAGGTGATTTTTATTCTGCATCTACACGTAATGACGTCAAAGAATTGACTCACCCGGTGCACGCAAGCATGTCTGCCAGCGAAAAGCTGAGCTGCGGTATTTTGTCAGACTCAATAAGATTCTGTACACCTTCCGCGACTTCTGGTATCAAATGAAGGAACGTCGTGCTGAAGAGAACGCCTCCGCCGAAGCCAAGTAGAACATCCACCGTCTTCATTGATCTACACGTGATAAAATGGTATTTAATGATTTAATTCATTCAGCCATATCACATCATCGGTCTTAAAACGATATCGGCGAGATGCAATATATATATATATATATATCTGTATTTATTATCATTTGAGGATTACGTTGTCGTAGTCTTTTGAGTATTACAGCGATCGTTATACATTTTGAATTATTGTTTCTGTACCTTGTCGCATACGCGTACGAATATTTGTGAATAAAAATGTAAATATTTATTTTTGTATTTATCTTATTAAAAAAAAAAGAATCTGTTTACAGCTACGTAGACTTAAATTATTGTCAAGATTATTGTCATGTGATCCATGGTAGCGATTGTGGCAGAGCGAGTTGCGTGGCTGCTCTCTGTGCCAAAGATCCGGGTTCAAATCCACCCAGAACATGCATCAGATTTTATTGGAAGGCAATGACAAACCGAGAGTCTCTCTCTCTGTGCCACAATCTTTTCTGATTAGTTAACAACTGCTAATGTTAACAACAGTAAGTTTCATATATATCAGTTAATAAACACTCTAATAAGGAGAGGAGTAAGAATGCTCTTGTGAATTATTATGATAAAGAAATATTCTTGTCATAATTTGTACGGTTACATTAAAGTCGTGAGCTGTTGTTTATACAATAGTATCTTTACCTGGTGTTTTGATCGCTTAGGTCCCATTTTAACCATTTAGCCAGAAACATTGGTACGATGCCCATAATCGTACTGACAGTGCATAAAACTACCATGGTAACGGCCTTAGCAATTAATACGTCCTTTTCCGTATTCTCCGAATATCCCTCTTCGTCGTCAAAAGACGACATATTCAGTTCCGCCATCGAGAGAAAGGCATCTGTTGAGAGCGACATGGTGCAATTTTTGGTCACTGTAAACACAATGATATTTATAATTAATCTTACAAACCGGAAACGTGAAAACAATTTTTTATCTATTATTTTATAATGAATTTGGTTGGACGCATATTAAAGTTATGCATAATGTACAGAGATTTAATCCGTGTAAAAGTAAAATAGAAATATTTTGAATCATAAAATATAGATTTGACTTAACAGCGCAATAAAATATATTAAGGATTTCACGGTTTTTACGTACGTTAATTTATGTACGGCTTTAATGTACACCAATACGTATTGAGTGCATTCAATCCAATTTACTATTAAAGATACGTGACTGCGAATTAATAAAACATATTGGATTGTCTAACAAATGATAATTAACCGACCGTTCAATATTTTCGCTCTATTGCGTCCTAATAAATATACATGCAATTCTCTTTAGAATTTGAATACGAAAATACGTGCCTAATCTTTTTACTACCCATCTTCATCTGAACATTTCTCGCGGGTATTTGTTACAGTCAGCAGTTAAACGTCGACTCACGCATTTTTAATATATTTTATCTCTCTTTTTACGACTTTAGGGTATTTCATTACTGCATAGAAATTCTGTGCCAATATATTAACTTTACTAAGGAAACATTATCTTTTCACGTCTCGCAGGACAATTTCCGCATATCCAAGCTTTTTCTACAGTTCCTCGTTGTTACATACATTTATTTTAAAAGAAATTAATCTCTATTCTTCTCTTTCTCATTTCCTGTTTCTTCAACTGTTTTATTACTATATTTATCTTATTCAAAGCGATCTCACAATCTCTTGTGAATCAAGTTTTTCCGACAATATTGATAGTAAATTCATACCTCTTGGTTTTATTTCGAATAATTATCTGTCGCGTTCGATAAGTGTTTCCGATAAATGTTCTTTAACGAAAATAAAAATAATTTCTGCATGTCACATATTATGGTCGAAAGGCATATCCTAATCTATTACGTTTGTCAATTAAAGATTCGCTTAGAGGGAACCATGTCGAATTAAAAGTACTATAATTGTAATTTTTGGACATAGCATTTTGCAAGAATTTTTCGTCTGAGAATCGTACGTTTAAATTAATAATAAATTGTTTTATTATTTTCTTTAAAAAAAGCTCTGCATATTAACTTATTGAATATCCATTAAGATAATAGGTAAGATTAGCAAAACAAATATTTGTAATAGAATTGGAGCATGAAAAACGTGTGACATAAAAAGCACATTATAAAAATTAGGTTTACAGTTAATTGTTATAAATAAATTATTAAATATTAACTATAGACGGAAATTTATTTTACGAAAGAATTACAAAAGAAATTCTTTTTTTAAATCGTTCTACTTTATGCAAGAAAAAGTAATAAATATTACGAATTATTAAAACTTGTTCCTGCTTATGACTAGAGTATAGTAAAGTTAACAAAAGAATAATTACAAAGATTATAACTGCAGAACAATTGCAGAATTGTTATTTATAATATACTTTCTATTATATGTCGGAAATGTTTTTCATGCTCGGATTCTATTTCCAATTGTTGTTCTTTTGCTAATCTTGCTGGTCTAGTCATGGGCCTTAATGGATTAACTCAAATATAATTAAATTCCCATGGTTTCACTTTTAAAGAGATAAACGCAAAAGAACTTTTCAGGAAAATTATTTTTAATTCTCACATTACTTTTCCTTGTCTTTGATACATATCTCATATCATAAAAGAAATGAGTGTTATCTCGTTAATACTGTGTAGTCGGTAATATCTTGATAATACATATATGATAGATAATATTATTTTGTTGCGCTAATTATAAATTTAAATAGCTTTATTATGTCGGCATAACTTGTCTAACGAATTATACAATCTTTTTTTCATTCAAAATGCTAAAAATTTGTTTGATTTAAAATACGCATCTTAATCTGTAAAATTAGATTGCATCAGCAACATGCAATCGGAGTAAGAAAGCAATGCAATTCAGTATCGAAAAACTCAATCAACGACTTGGTTTCATGGAACTTTGGTAATAAAATTGTCAGGTTTTTTAGTCTTCGAAACATTAAACTTCAACATTAAATCTTGCGCCGAAGTTATTGTATTATTATATTTTATTGTTAAATATTGCAATATATTATGAAAGACTGATTTAATTAAAATATAGGTTGTAATTAACTTCTCGAAATGAACTATTTTGATAC
>NW_017305408.1:2200948-2206726 GCF_001594115.1 Trachymyrmex septentrionalis
ATAAATGACAAATATGATTGTATTATTACTTTTCAAGATATATGTTATAATTGTAACGGAAAATTACACCGCAAAAATGTGTTACTAACAAAAAATTATACAGCTGATTACAAATAGATCGTAAATGAAATAAATCAATGATCGCTTCGTCGTTTTTACCTTTTTTTTTTTTTTAAAAACTCCTTTACAGGCTTTTTCCCTTATGATAGCACATTAACTTGTCCTTTTTCAAGTACTTTACGGCGTTCAGCAAGCGACACACGTTTGCTACACCATATATAATCACGAAAGTTGACGCATTACTAATCGCCTGTCTTTTCTACCGGTCATATATATACGGTGTGCCATTCGGTTGTATCTTCCGATCTCTTCACTATCGTCACGTCGACGCGCGATAAGGCACCCGCAGATGGAAACTGGAAACGAGCCCACCAACGGAGGAACAGGCATTGATATGTATATAAGGATTTCTACATAGCTACATACGTACGTATACGTCCACACTTCGGTGCATGTGCACGATTGTGGGATACCTACGTTTCTGTGTAAAGAAAAAAAAACGATAATAATCGTCCGTGGTTGAAAGATGAGGAAAAGTCGCGAACGCGGAGAAAAAAATGATTGTAATTATCATAATTTAATTGTGATTCATAGTCATTTTTGGAACAACTATATATTTACATAGTTATTTTATATCTACGCAAATATACAATAGTTAATTGTGCTGTTAATAATAGTCACACACACACACACACACACATATTGCTTGAAAATCTTTTTCTTAACATGTATTTTAATTATCATTATCACTTAAATAGGAAGTGAATTTAAGAAAATAATAGTTATACTCATTATATAATTGCGAGTGCATTTATTGAATAAGAATATATATTTTATTTACCATTTATATCTTTGTAGTTTACTGTACTAATATTTTAAATTATCACAATTTATAGTACAATTTTTTCATAAAAAAGAATGCTGCTAATTACGAATATTTTACCATCTATTGTAATTATAGTCACAAACGCGAAACACATTTTTTTCTCAGTGAAGGACGGCGCCTTAGTCTGTGACGATCGGATGACGATACATAGTATTGTAGCTGAAAAGGAAAAGAAAAGAAAGAGAAAAATTCATAGACTTCTGTACATAGATAGATTGCGCTTTCATATAAGAGATTGCGTGACAAGAACTGAAGAATAGGCTATATTCTATTGTCTTTATTCTTCCAATGTCCACAGACATGCTATTTTCATCACGCAGACAAAAGAGCAGATTTAAGAGCAGAACTAAGGATAAGTTGCCTTTAAGTATGCTTTTATAAAAGCGTTCAATGTACAGTACAAATTTATAGAAAAATTGATGCAGATATATGTTTTCTTTATTTTAATTCGTCGGCTCGTAATTTCGAAACCGTTATCTTAATCTGTCCGATCGTTTTGGTTTTCATGCATTCCTTTACGAGTGGCAAATCGACCGGCGTTCACGCGATGATGCCGATCTATCGATCGACGTATCGATCGGTGTATCTTTTTTTTCGAAGAGAGGCGAAAGGAAATCGTTGCGAAAAGCTCTCTTGGGACGTGGGAATCGGCGATCATACTGCGCCGATCTTTCCCGCTCGTGCCGATTTAGTGGCGCGATTTAACGGTGATCGTTAGTCGACTCGACTCATGCAATCGACGCGAACAACGGCGAGAAGTAACGGCCTTTGAAATGCGCGGCAGTGCTAGGCACCGAGGTATCGAATGCAGTGAAAGTGCAGTGCGGCGTGACCCTCTGGTAGATAAAAAAAAGTCAAAAATTACCGGGACGGGGGGAAGGGGGGGAGAGATTTCTGTGTCGTTCAAGGTAAACGTTTGTGGAGATCGGTTGCGAGCAACCGATCGCTTATCCTAGAAAAATAATAAGGAATTCGTCTTAAGCTGTTTTTTTTTTTTTTTTATTATTATCTATCTATTATCATAGCGTGAATTTTAAAATTAATTTCACAGATTGACGGACTCTTCCTACACAAAATAAATAACAATAAATAAAGGGCAAAGTAAGAGTCAAGCACATTTCTTAAAATTAATAAATTGCAAATAGAGATAAGTAAAATTGAAAAAATATATAATAAAATAAAAACTCAGTTGTAATTTATTCTTTTTAATTGTGTGACAATTTTAAGAAATGCGTTTGACTCTTACTTTGCCCTTTATTTATTGTTATTTATTTTAAAATTAAGCCGGACATTAAAAACACCGAAAAAACTTCCCGTCAAAGATTCAATTTGTGGGAACGAAATTATCGCGAAAAACAATTTTCTCATACTGTTTGCTCATTATGAAATTAAAAAGCTTCTCAATTATTCTTTATCTATGAATCTATGAAACGTTTCCACACCTCGGGGAGGTCCGTCAGATGTTTTTTTTTTCCCCTTGTCTTTCCCTCCGCTCTTTCTGCGATTGCCTGTTAATCCACATTTAAACAGCTGATACCATCATGATATCGATGATATTTCTATGTACGATTACGCAATCGCGCAAGAGCCTCTTGCATGTAAATACATATGTCGGTCGATTATGCGTCATAACATCGCATATATAACGCGGTTGTATGTACAATACTTCCGATCAATGTCTTACTGATATTGATATCCGAATCGCGAATTCGCACATCTCTCACTATACTTTATCTACATAAGTGAATACCATTCAAAATAGAAGATAACGGATCGGATTATTTATCTGATGTTCGGAAAATTTCACTACTAAAATTATTTTTACTATTAATTACGTGTTGAATAATACCATCAACTTTATTAATATTAATATGCTTCGTAATAGCCACATTAGCCACTAATTAAGTTATTAATTATCTTCAGACAATCTTGATTGCAAACATAACTTCTAAATTCTCTTACGATTAAGTTATAATTGTTTGAAATATCGTATATATGTATATATATACATATATATATATATATGAAAATCTGGTAAAAAACGTGACAACTTCTAAGTGCTGATGCGGCGACCCAACCTATTATACGATATCAAATACAATGAGAAGGCATTGCACGTATCTTTGCATTAGCATTTCTCCGACCGGATGTTCTCGTAAACACGGGGAATTCCCCCTACGAGGAAAAGTGGAAAAACTGTATAAAAATTCCGTTTTTTATCATCTAAATGAATTTTCGTTGTTTATTTCTAAGATTAGGAAGAGAGAACGATTTGATTTTAAGTTTTGCCTATATTCAATACATGTATTGATAAAAAATTTTTAAAAAACATTTAATGTCTTGTTTCGCTTTGGAAAGATTATTTAGGATTTTATAATTTCTTTTTTTGACAATTCCCATTTGTACTTGAGTTGTAGGTTATTAATATATATAATATATGAAAATTTTAATAATTACTAATTTTAATAGACTTTAAATGTACAAGACATCACGGCACTTGAAAAAAAAGTGTCGTGTCATTAATTTATCGCAATTTCAATGACATTTCTCGTTAGATCTAACAAAATTCTACAATAATTTTTAAACAGAGTTCCGGCTGCTACTTTTCAATTTTGGTTTTTTTACTATAATGAATGCGGAACTCTTTTTTTATTTTTATAAGAAACTGGAAGATTACGAAAAGAATTAATAACTACTAGAATTATCATCAATTTTTTCTGCATTAATAAAATGTGTTAACTTCACAGGTTCCCATAAATTTGAATTGTATAGTTACCAAGCCGTTCTATTAATATAAAAACAGTAATAACAGTTGCAGTAGCACTTTTCACAGTTCTACAGACACAGTTCCTTATTAAAATAAAAAAAAGTTTCACATTTTTTATACTAAAAAATCAAAATTGAAAATATGACGTGTTAACTTTGCGAATCTATCACGGCACTGTCCCTCTAAAGTACGAGAAAAAGAAAAATATTTTCACTTTTACTAGTTACAATTTACGGCTGCAATTTATCCTCGATCGTTTCTAACAGAATTTCGGGGAAATCCGCGCGCAAGGGAACTGAAATAAGATTCATGAGTCATATTCAGTAAGTAGAACACGTGTATGTTACTTAATATGCGAGTACGTTACTTAATATATAGCGTCAGCATAATTTACAAAAAATATTTTTTTTATTACTTTGTACCAGACAAAGTGTTCCTTATAGATTTTTGGATAATATTTTTGAGGTTCCACGAGTATTCTCTATATATAAAGCTATGTGTTTCGCAAGTTATATCTATATCTATATCCGTTCTTGAAATATCAACGTTTCATGAACGTTGCAGGTCACTTCATCAGGATGAAGAGCAGCCTGATACTGATAGATTTTTGAATGAAAGCAATGCCGAGTCAAATTTCATTAGCACGTCACATTTCGAAATAATTGACGTTTAATATGCTAAAACTGGCATTTTTCTTGCAATATTTGACATTTTTCTTTGTAAAAAGGAATATCTTATCAGAAGTCATGGATGTATATATTGTTCATTTCTTATAAAATGCATCTTTTTTATTTTAATATTTTATTTTTAGCTGTGGAGGATAAACATAAAGTTTTCTAAGATAACAAATTTTCTGCCTATGACGATGAAGTCATAGGCGATAAAGACATATTTATAACTTCTAGTTTGTGGTTATTGATACATAATAAGGTGATTAGGCGGAAGACGCCACATTTAAGCCTTTATTTTTGAAAACTAATTAATGTTGTCGAATTAAGTTACGAAAAAATATTAAATCTTCCCCTATATGTATGGATAAGATGTCACCTGCTATGGGAGAAAATGTCACAAACAATTAAATAATATAATGCAATGTAAACTTACATATTTTACTTATTTATAGTCAATAATCAAGAGTTTAAGTTGTAAAAAACATATAAAATATAAAAGGCAAATATATATATATATATACACACACACACAGAATGTTTCATTTTAGTTATCCACTTTGAATATTTTGAAAGAAACAAAATTTGAAAAATATTTCAATTATATGGTTTCAGATAAAGTTATATGATAAAAGTTATACCGATAACATACTTGAAATTATAAGTATATATAATTTCATGGTCACAGCTGGAAAATTATTCTTGGAAAAACTCCATATTTAAAATATAAATTATATGTTTAAAATGTAAATTAAAATATAAACATGGCTAAAAATGGGATATTACAATTTTTTTAAATATATTTTATAAGAGATGAATATTTACACATTTATAACCTTTAATCAGAATTTCAAAATAATGTTAAACTTTTTTAGAAAAAAATGTTAAATATTACAGAAAAGTTATTTTGCAACATTAAACTGATTAAATCTCAATTATTTTGGAAACTTAACGTGTTGATAAAATTGACTTATGACATCGTTTTCAGCATTCAACCATCTATAAGAAAAACCTTGTTTTGACCAACCTTGTTTTTGTGACAAAGTGTTTAAGACAAAAAAATATTTATTTGTGTAACTGGTATAACAGAATGCTAATAACACTTAATCGTCGTTTTAATGCATTTTAGTTTCTTCTAACATTGAGTTAAGAAAAGTACAAACAATAGATATGATATAAGTCAAGAAGGTAAATACATACAATCCAAATGTTAAATTTATAGTTTAAACAAATTATAAATATATGAAAGTTGTGTATATAACATTCTATTTTTTATTAAACAACACATTTTCATAGATACTTTTATTTATAGTTATTTATTAGCTCTACTTGTTATTATTTTTATCATTATAAAAACTAAAATTTTAAAAATAATAACTATATATATAAGTAAATTT
>NW_017305408.1:2206826-2208930 GCF_001594115.1 Trachymyrmex septentrionalis
CAATGTATCTTTACATAAATTATTTTAAATACTTAAAGTATTTATATTAAAAAATTGATTTATATTAAAAAATTTTTGTCGCTATTGTATAATGTATTTCCATATATTTCTATTAGAACACGGATAAAAAAAAATATTACTTCTTATTGAAAATAACTTTTGGTCCAGAGTAAACTTTATCCAAGGTAAACTTTACTTTTAAATGCGATATAGAATAATTATGTCGGTTTTTCATAATTTTTATTTATTTATTCCATATTTAATTAATGAAATAAAAAGTATTCCATATTTAATATCGAATTTGTTTCAACGAGAATATTATTCGTTAAATATTCAAACAGAAAGAATTTAACGCTTACAAAGCCGATTTCAGAAACTTCATAAAATAATATCTTTTTTTCTAATCTGATTATTTGTTAACATAATACGATGCATATGAGTACGGTGATTATATTTTCTTAGAGAAAATAAATAGCAAACCTAAAAATTTTAGGTTTATATTTTTAAATATTTCCAAACTTAGTTTGTGGTCTGTTAGAAGTTTGTGTATTAATTTCTGAAATTTTCCTACACCTGAGATAACTTCAGTAAAGCACATAACAAGTTATCATAACATCAAAATAACGTTAAAATAGCTGCAAATTTGATTATTAAAAGTCACTTTTCAATCAATTACGACTTATTTCGGCGTCATTTTTATGATATTATGATTTTGTTTGTTCTATTTTAACTAATATTTCTCTCTTACATAAAACTATATTGATTATTTCTGTAAAAATTCGTTCATTAGTACATTAGACATTGGAGGGTTAATTAGAAAGGAATTTTAGAAAGGAAAATGATATATTATTAAAATAAAAGATAAAATTAAATTTTGAAAAATAAATAAATCTAAAAAGGACAGCTACTTGAAACTGTCCTTTACAATGAAGGACATATGATCACCATACGAATAGATCCGAAACAGGGGAACATTTTTTCGTATTACTTGGGCCCGTTTTCTTTTCTTACCTAAATTTTTGGAGTTTTAAGTTACAATCTTCTCAACAAAAAAAAAAACGAATACTACATCGTTTTCTGTAGAGATTCCACTGGTCTGGCAGCAATCAATCCGAGGAATGCGTTGATGGAAACTGAACACTGATCACAAAACGCTGATGAAATGTAATCACATCACCGAAGAACGAATGTCATTATATGTAGAACGTTACATATAATCGAGGTAATTGGTCGGATTGCTGTAAACGATGTTTGACAGACGAGACATGACTATGAAATAATAGATTGTCAACAGACGTGTCTAGAGGTGAGTTTGTTATTGTTAAGATTCACCTTGAATTAACACACTTGCAAAAAAAAGAAAATATCTTACTTGTAATTTCCGATAACGATTGTCGAGATAATGTTAAGAATGTTTATAGTTTTCGCGATAGTAGAGGAGGATACGCGCTGGGCGTAGTCGAGAGATACGGATGGACCATCGGTTGATCTGATCTGCGACGATGCCGGACACGGAATAGTGACGCCGAAGACGTGTCGGTGACTTTAAAGAAGTACTAAAGAGTAGAAGGGATCACTGCGAGGCACCCGAGCCGGGTGGAATGCACGAGCGAGGAATGAAGCATCAGAGGATTCTCCGCCGGGCGCCGTTCAGGATTACCTTGTGGTGGGGAAAAGCAGTGGAGGACTTTCGACCAACATCGATTAATTCTACTCGATGATTAAGGATCGGCAGGAGTAATGAGAAAACTCATTTACACCTCATTTACGGTGCAGATGCACATATCTCTATTCTACCGTATATATTGTCTCTTATAGAAGAAATAAAAAGTTCTAGTTGATAAAAAAGATAAAAAGACTTTTTACGAAAAAAATAAACACAATCAAATTAACATACCGGAATTCTAAGTAATTAAACATCAAAAATCACGTGTAAATTACCAATGTACAAAGTTTAATGGAACGCAGATGTGTGAGACAGACATTGTATGTCGATTGTAATGTACACTCGCTGATACAGATCAACAAGGACTGAGAGAAGAGACTGTCAATATTGAAGAGTCAAACTTTATTTACAATAGGTATGTATATATATATATATATA
>NW_017305408.1:2209030-2228161 GCF_001594115.1 Trachymyrmex septentrionalis
TTAAATTACTTTTCTGCTTTTCAATATTAAGCATCTCAGAAATTAAGCGTTTCCTGTAGCAAGGCTCTTCAATAAATAAAATAATAAATAAAAAACGTAAATAAGATTATCTGCATTTCAGTTATATATATCAGTGAAAAAAATCAGCAAACAGTGATAAAGGCACGTGTAAATAAAAATAAGCTACGCATGCGCATTGAATAAAAATACTTCATATGCCTTTTATCACTTTTTACAATTATCTACTGTCAGGGAGGATAAGCATAGTTTTCGTCCATTTTTATAAATATTTCAAAAAGGAATCTCATCATTTTGTTTCATCTAAATTGTCTTTATTTATAAATGACACGTAATAAAAATTAACGTGTCATTTCTCGCCTTTGACGTCACAATTCAATATGACTGTGGTGATTACTCAGGAGCCTTAACGCAAGCTTGTTAGCAATTATACGAATTCTCAATTAACATCGATTAATATTATTCGAAGTTATTTGACCCTTAATTCGAGAGCATGAATTTGCGTTTTTACTTCAATTACGTATATGACGCACCCAACACGTGATCAAGAAAAAAAGGAGAGGGGAGGGCGATGGGAACTCCTAATAAGAGAACATTCTAATCTGTAGTCCAGAACGCAGTCGACGATTATCGAATAATCGACCGGAATACCGGATGTTGCCGTTGTACACAATTATTTCGCGGATTCTCCACGTTATCTATTCTTCCGCGAGAATCCGTCGGCGAAGGGAAACCCCCGTCGTGCTTTCGCAGAATTTCGTATGTGTGAGAAAAGGAATTTTATGCTCTGCAAAGTAAAAATAACACTTCTAATTGCACGGCAAGGGGCGTGTATTTAATTAAGATACCCGCTTATCAATGTTATTTACTATGCAATGTGTAGAAGATAACCGAATATAAAGATTATTTTTGTAACTCGCTCGTATCATTTTTACATAATTTCTGCGTTCGGAAATTACAAAGTAAAAGTTTTATATATTTTATTTTGCGCACGGCACACATACGTATTTACATTGTTAATTAAAAATAAATTTAAATTGGCGTGATTTTTAAACTAACATGGTAATATGCAATGAATAATTAACAGACGTTAAGCAAATTGCGTTAAATAGTACGTAGTGCAAAATATTTTAGTTTTCTTCCTATTTTATCATTTTTTTTTTAATTTTAAAAGTATCGGAATACTAAAAGATACCAAAAGACAAGAAAATAATATAAATTAACGCGTTATCTTAACCGTAAATTATTTTGTCCTTTCGTCCAGAATCGCAAGTATTTCGTTTAACCGATACAAATATTTCTTGCTTATTTCAGTTGCTGGCCTCATTGCATTCCTGTTTCAAATTATTTATTGTTTAATATTTTCTCTTCTGCGTTGTAGCCTTGAAAAATTCTATTACGTCAACATGTCACTCTTTTTTTCGCTGAAGCAGGATATTTCCGTGAAGAAAAAAAAATGAATTGAAATATGCCGAGAAGGTATTCATCTCTACTCTATTCCAGAGTACATAGAATTAGATAATCACTTTCGAGAGTTAAGAATCAGTTTTAAAAACCTTGGCTTTTTCATATTCAATTAAATTAAAAGTAAGTAAAGATATACAAAATCAATTATATTAAAATTTAGCTAAAGACGGGCGAATAAAATAAGATGTTAAAATTATAATAATATAATTTAATGTTTAAAAAGCATTAAATTATATTATTATAATTTTAACATCTTATTTTATTCGCTCGTCTTTGGCCGAATTTTAATACAATTGATTTTGTATTTCAATAACGAGCAGATTATCGTTGCGTATATATTTTAAGTAAAGCTATTTTGAAACAAAACGAATTTTTCTATTCTCGCTTCTTTTATTAATTCATCACTCGTTTTCATGCAGATTCATTAGAAGTGCCGGAATCTTTATTGGCTCCTGCGATATTCCCATATGTAGGTTTTTTTCTATTCTTTGATGAACATAATTACGTCGAATTTGAATATCTGACGTAATCACATCAGAAAAGCAACATCTACCGATTTATACGACGCAGAACAAGTGCATCATTACCTGATGTTCTTTTATTTAATGTGTGTAATGAAATAAATTAAACGTTAAAATATAATTGATTTCATCACATCTTGCGAGAAAAGATCGTAAATTATTTGTAACAGATGTTGATGAAAGGCGACTGAACAGCAATTCAATCGTCATTACTTTTGCACTGTCTCTAAACGTTTGCGACAAAAAAAGAATATCGAAATATCAACGCCGTGTTGCATTCTTAATATTATTTACATTACAACTGACGATGAGTAAGAAGCTGTGACCATTTTTAGAAATCGTAAAGAAAAATTCGCTTTTACGCAATGCGCTTTGTTACACTTTTTTTTTTACGAATTCTAAAGAGTATGAGTCACTTCTGTTATTCTTTTATTTTAGTTAAGTTAATTTTTTATCTTGAAGTAAATAGACATATGTTTCTGCGTATGTAAACTATCCTCTTTTTACAGTTCTTTATAGTTTTGCGAAAAAAAATGTATTTTATCTAAAATCTATAAATGTTTAAAATAAAAATAAGAATTTCTTTAAAAAAACATGTGTTTGAAAAATTATATTACAGTTCTTTTTCACACTATGTTAAAAAAATTTATTTTCTGAGAAAGGGCATTGAATGTGCAAGTTTTCTTTGATGAAGTTTTCCTTGAAGTGCCTTAATCTTGCTTGATTGTTAATTCAATCTTATATTAATATATTTCCGCAAGAAAGGCACTACTAATGGGTATATGATGTGTGTAAAACTTTGATAAAAAACTTCATCAGTAGTCTTCAATATTTTTAAGAACTTCCGTTGCACTTTGCTATGACGAACACGAAATTCTGTTTCAGGTACTTAACTTTCACCTGCAACGTTGAGGAAACGTAGTTGCGCGAGTTCGCGAAATTCGTTCGATGGGATTGCGAAGATCACGAAATTGCAAAAGTTCAATGTCAGTAAACTATTCGTTATTTTATCGTACTACTTCGATCTCATATTATTACGCAAAGTCGATGATTTCGATCGCTTGTCAAGTAATACGTTTGTTTAATTGATTAATAATGTGTGCTTTTATGTTATCTACAGCTATGGTGGTCAGATAGCCAGATAAAATGATGTCTCTTTTTAAATATTAATCACGCGTCAATATGAAAAACAAAGATTGTGATTCGCAAACTTATTTTTTCTTGTCCAAGTCTCGATATCAGTATTATCTTGACTTGAAAATCGTATAGTCTTGTTTTTAGCATATAATTAGATTTCTAATCGCAGCTATTAAATTTTCTTTGTTGCTAGCCGGAACTATTTCGATGTTTGACTAACTTGAAATCTAATTGCATAGTATCACAATGAGATCCCTGCCTAAAATAAGATCTCTTATTTTTCTATATATTTTCTTTTCAGCTTATAAAAGCTTTTGAAGGAATTTATGGCATTCGTTTGATTAGTACCTATTTGAATTGTAAGAAAAAAAAATTAGATAAAAAGTAATGAAAAAACGCGAGAAAACAAAATTATCCAGTTTGATGAAAATAAATCGTCAGCGGGATTACCGGTTATTATGACTACATCATTAAATTTGATGTATATTAAATTGTACAAAGTATGTATGATTCATTTATAAAATCGAGATAATGATGAACAGTACTTGTTTTTTTTTTTACGAACATGGATATATATTTTGGATTAAATAAAGTAATTTTTTTTTTAATGCAAAGAAATGCCTTAAATCACATCCAGAAAATGTATTGAGAATTGAAAGTTATGATAATTGCACTGATAAATAAAGAAGGTAAAGATATTATCAACTACGCAATGGAGATTTCTTGGAATCTTAGACAGTGCCATCTCCTTGCCGATCATATTCTCCTGGTACTTCGTCTATTTTTGAGACTCGAAACTCGACCTTTGTAATTTCGAAAACAAATAAGCTCGAGATTTTTTTAATTGAATAATATAATTGGAAGATCAAAGAAAAGGAGGATAAATCTTATTCACGACCAGTCGTAATATTCAGGAATAAAAATATCGAAAATAAAATGTATAAATATAATAAATCATCCTGTTACGTGTTTTATCTCTTCCATTGGCAGATGTCTAAAGTGGTAAGTAATACAGGAAGAACAGAAGCGCTTATTACATGAGCTCGGTGTTGCTCGATTGCCGGTAACGATATTTGTTCGCCTCTTTATTGCGTATGCACTCCAGAGATCTGCATTTACGACTTTCTCGTTATTATTATTTACAGCGTCTTTGAATTACCGGATGTTTGTTTCAAACACGTCTCTTTCTGATCCAATTTTTCTTGACGAAGATGTTGATTAATATCAATGCAATCTATTTACGCAGTGAATAAATCACTATCAAATGTCAAGGAAAAGAACCGGCTTATATTGTCTTGTATGCTTCCCAACATTACATATAGACAAATTAATGATAAAATTATATATTGTGTTTAATATCATGTAATTATATAATAACTATATATAATTATTATATAATTACATGCTGTAGAAATGAAATATTGATGATGTCAGTATAATTTATATATATTTATAGTATATCGATAATTTACCTATAGGCATTAAACAGAGCGCGAAAAATAAAACGTTAAAAAACATTCAACGTTTAAAAATTGGATAAATATAGAAAGAAACTAATCGTGTATTGAATTATATTTTTTAAATACTTTTCAAATTTTCTAAAATTACAATTGTTATATTTGTACCAATAGTCGATAAATTGGCATACTGTCGATAACTGTCAACAAAATATAAATTCAAAAGTTGGCAAACTATAAACTACATTAACATGATAATCTATTTCTGTTGTGTTACAATAAACGATTTTGTAAATGTAATATTATAACAATCTATTACAGATATATTAGGTTGCGTTCCATTTGTTGTTCACAGCGCTCTTAGAATTCTTGTTGTTTATCAAATGTTAAACAAATAGTGCTTCAAATAGAACGCAACTTTAGTCTGTTTAATAAATGAATAATGTAAAAAATTAGATAATCATATTACGTTTGTAATACAAATCATTATTTTATATATAATGATAAAATCTTATTACATATATACGTACGTATTAAGTATTTAAAAAATCTCCGTCTCTAAAAATATAATATATCTTGTAAATCAGCAATAATATCAAAATACATACAAAAAATATTTAAATATGAATAATAAATATTATTTTTATATAATATTATTTTCCATTTTTGTTTAAATTGCAGATTGCAAATTTGACAGCGTTTCATTTGAATGCGTTAATCCGCGTTCTCCAATTAGTTTCAAGCTTGAGACATATCGCTGGTATCAACAAATTACCACCGCGAGAATGATCGAAATACATAATTTCAGATAATTATTTCAAATCTTGAACAATTCAATCTCTGGCATCTGAGAATCCATTTCATTTGCGCGCCTTGAGTCTCTCGGTTTAGTTTCGAAAGTTCTCGCACGGTTCACCTTCACTCTTTTTCTCTCCAACGTGAAGGGAAAAGGAAGAAAGACGAGCCGTGCAAGAAGCTCAGTTAAAAAGAACAGACCTCTTGTCAATTTCGAGTGAGTACCAAGACCATCTCTGGACGGGGGTGGATGGGGCTGGACGGGGGATAACACTGGTGCGAGCGACAAGCGACGGTGGTACACGATCGACGTGGTGGTACGATTGCTGTTTGCCGCGTGGCATGTCGGCGGAAACAGCCGTAGATCGCCGAGCGAGCTGAGCGGGCTCGGATCGCTCCGAACAGCCCGAAGTTGCGCCGAGTCGACACGCCGATACGCCGACAGTTGCATGTTGAATTTTGTGCCGTTCGCTAGTTATAGTTTCGCTCCGGCCGGCTGACTGTCCTCGCGCAGCGAGACGGTGAGTAAAAACCGTTTTGTAAATTATGCCCTGTAAACTGTTTGCGATAATTCGATTCCGCAAATCGCAAAACTTTCCGGGGCGCACTCCGCGCGCTCCGCCGGAGTGGCGATAAGCCGATCCTCGACTTATCTTCACTCGGATGAATTATTGTTTTCAACAGGTGTAATCTTCATGTAATGCGCCGTAAGTATATGCTCTATGTTTTGATCAGCCGGGGATTAACTTTGAAAGTAAGAACAACAAGATCGAGGGCGAATGAATCGGATGAATCGGAGAGCTTGTGTGAAAGAGCAGTTTCGAGTAATTAATAAATTTCTAAAATGCAAACAGACAGTTATAGGATTATATCCGCTTATATTTATTTATATTATTCTCTTTATCTGTTTTAATTTCCAATAAATTTTTCGATAGAATTCAAGCTCCACCTTCGAGTTTTCGGAGATGCGAAAACAAATTCATTCGCTAAAAGGGAAGCCATGATGTATTTATATAGTTTAAAAGTTGTCCTGTTTGCAAAAAAATTACGATTTTAATAGAGAAAAATAAAAATTCACACATTCGTCGTTTATCATTCAACGTATCAGCGGGGCGAACAAATTCAGACGTACGGACGCGTATAGGTTTTATGTAATGTATTACCGTATGTCTGTTTTACGACGGCGCGGGAACCGAAGCGGGAATGAAAAATTGTTGCTGGAATTGTTCTTTTTCCTTTTTCTGCACGCTCGCCGGTTTATCTAGTCCGTGATTAGGAGAGTGGAACGGGACGGCGCGCCGCAGGTGCAATGCGCGAATGCAAAAGCGCGGCGCGGCTTGTGTGAATTAGTGTGTGAACCTGCGTAAGCGCCTACGTGCACCTCGTAAAACAATTCCGACAGCTAGACGAGGGACAAAAAAGGGGGAGAAAGAGAAAAATTGCCCGCGTTCTCTCTTAACGCGTAATATACGCGCACGTCGCTCTCGCGAAACGCCGTCTCAATTGTGAAATAGAAATGGGTGGATGAATAACTTCTGTAAAACTGTAATTACCGCTGCCGGTTTTCTACCTTTTCGCAACGGCGTCTCTTTCGAAGAAAAAAAAAAAAAGGGAGAGAGTCACGAAAATGATCACCTTAAGTCTGAGAGAGATAACGATACTAGTGATAATGGGTAAACAATTTTTTTCAGATAAGTCTGATATATAATGAATCATACATCGCAAATCGTGAGCGACGTCATATTTCAAGCGTTTATATTTTTGCACTTAATTTTCTACCTATAGGGTGTCTGTTAAGTAAGGTCGGAGTCACGTTGGGGGTGTAGAATGCGTCAAGGGGAACAAAAAAGTCTTATATCATTTTGTAATTTTCGCAATAGTTAACAAGATATTAATTACTGAAAATGGCCGAATATTGGTCTTCTATAATTTTTTTCTCGAATACTATCAATGTTACAAAAAAAAAAACTATAAGAGATAAAAATTGTTTATTTTCTTTTCATAGAACTCTAAGATTTGTTTTTTCTTTTTTTTTCAGAATTTTTTATCAACTTTTTAGTACTGCATTTTTTTTTATTATCATGAGAAAATACGGTATTAAAAAATTCTGAAAAAATTTTCAGAACTTTATGAGAAGAAAATAAACAATTTTTGTATCTTTCAGTTTTTTTGTAAAATTGATAGTATTTGAGAAAAAAATTATTAAAGACTAATATTCGACCATTTTTAGTAATTAATATCTTGTTAACTGTTGCGAAAATTGCAAAATGATATAAACCTTTTTTATTCTCCTTGACTCATTCTACGCCCCCAATGCGGCTCCGATTACTTACTTACTTTATAGACACCCTGTATATATTTATATGTCCCGATTTTTACTTCGAAGTTGTTTTAATTGTCGCAAAATTCTTAATTACATTTTATCTTGGATTTCTTATTGAACGTCATATAATTATGGAGCGCGATGTAACTTCGTTGTTCTTCTCGAGTTTAATCATTCGTGCATCACGTCGTATTAATTGCGATTCTTAATAGGGACACTTAAACCAATTTCATGATTCCTCGGAATTCTTGCCTTAATTATTACTGCTGGAGAAAACGTCATTTAGCGTGCGAACCTGGCTTCGCATAATCACGATTCTAAATCTCGCGAGCGATTTATTTATCCTCTCACGGAAAGCACGATTTTGCTGATATATTTAACAATTTAACCAGTTGCAGATTTGAAAATAATTTTATTGAAAATATATTTATGTGGAAAAACATAAGCGCGATAAATAATGCTGTAAAAAATTTTGATATTTTAGCAATCATTACGAATTTTAGTTAATATATATATTTTTTAATACTAACTAAACATTTATTTACAATAATATAAATATTTATTCACGATAAAAAAATAATAGTTGAATTAATAGTTTTTATATCAAATAAATCTATACATTTACATTTAGTAGACATTTTGCTTAGAACTTTTCAAACATTTATTAAAACTTAATTATTTCTTTCAGTGTACATAAATTTTGATAGTCCAACGAAATTTATTTTTAAATCTCTATCTAGCTAAATTTTTTAATATTTCAGCGAAACTATTCTTTCCACGTGAAGCGTCTTCAAACTCGGTGCAATTTTTCATCTAACAGATAAGGTACTTTACATTTTTTTTTTTATACCTTGCGGTAATACTTGGCCGGAGATGTCGAGTCAGCTGTTGAAATTATCTCGACCTCAGCAACCTTGCAACGAAAGAACAATGCGAAACAATATGCCTTCGTATGATTTCGGAATATTGTCAGCCATTTTATATCATGTGAGAAACTCATTAAAATCAGAGATAGCGTTTGTTCCCCTATTGTCTCTTTAGAAAAAGTAACAGCGAAAGTGAGAGTCGACAGAATTGAGATTCTCTCTCTCTCGCGAGAAGAAACTTGCTGTCATTTAGTGGCGGATCCTTTCGACGAACGTATGTATGATACGGCGTGAATTTCGTTACGCAACCGCGGAAAAAGAATCGCTTGATCCTATATATGTATATGTAGGTGGGCGAGCAGCCGTGAGAGACATCGAGGACGTCCATGACTCATCGTGGTCTCGATTATGTGCACTTAAATGCGAATTGTAGCGACTTCCGATCATGCCGTTCCCGAGCCATCGCATCGATCGATTTTCTTTTACAGTAAATCGTCCATCAAAAATTTGCATTTCTATCCTCGGATACTGTCAAGATTAATTTCCGCTGTTTACGAGATAAACACACATATACAGTGAGAGCAAATTCGTACAAGGAAATTTGTTATGAAAAAAGTCTTATTTGTAAAAAATAAACATTAATTAGCAATTTTATTACAATGAATACATTATGTGCTACACATAACATAAACAAACGAGCTTCGCATATATTCCTGATTTTAGAAGCTAAATTTCGCGACTGTACGAATATTTTTTGAGCATCCAAACAATACAATTTTTAATTTTCGATTTTTTTAAAAATGATATATATTTTCTATAATTAATAGACATCTTTTTGGTACATATATAATTTGAAAAAAAAAAAAACAATCTATTTTATTCTTTATGAATAAATTGTTAATTACCCAGCAAGAAATGATCGTCGATTAAACGTCGAATCGACATCAAATTGATATTGAAATTATCGTATCGATATCGATTCGACATCAATTCGATGACTCATTTCTCGCTGAATAGTATTTATATCAAAAAAATAAAGTTAAAAAATATTTTCTCTGCACGAATACTTTTTGCACTCGCTGTACACTGTTAAACTGATGTCTGCGATGTATTCCAAGGAATCACGTCACGTCACTGACCGAAAAAATGTTCACATTATGTAGCCAACGCTACTTAATGATGACAAAGCGAAATAATATATAGTTAAATTAGCAGTAACAGCTAATAACATGTAATATTATGTGATGGGATTAATCGAGAATTTATCTAGTAATATTTCGGTGTAGCTGAAGATATATAGTTGAATTATTTTACAAAATGCGCTGCTCCGTTAATTGCCGTAAAATGCTGAGCGGAACTTGATTCAAATGGCAGATCACGGGACTGAAAGCTCGACCCACTGCACTCGATCTAATCACCAAGTGCTCTTGATGACGGTGATAGTGTGAAGGTTGTTCTAATTAATGTTAAATGACGTGAAACATTACCGTGATTGAAACAAGAAACCTATCGCGCGGCGAATATATAATTAGATCTCCCGTTTACTGAAGCTCATCGATTAACGAAATGATCTTAGTGGATTTTGAGAATAAACTATATTTTAATATATACATTTTCATAAATTTCGGACTGTACTTACATAATATATTTATTGTTTCTGATTGCGCGTTGATTTCATTTTTAATATTGCGACTCGGGATTGTAAATCTTTCAATTGCGATTGTGTAATAAAATAAACGCATTATTTTTTTCTAACAAAATAAATAATAAATAATTAAATAACTAATTATTAAATAGTAACGTAAATAAAGAATTTTATTAACGCGATTAATAGGAACATATTTTCGTGACATTAAAGGAACATACGTGATAATGAGTCTCATTAAAACTTTTGTTATTAGTTTCATTTAATTTTTTGAGAATTTTTCAAGTTTAATTATATACAATGTTTAATCTAATGATGCAGGTTTAAAAACACAAACGATGGGGATATCTCTCCTTCCTTCATCACAATAAAACCTCCATTTTTCCCGTTCTTATGCCGCTGATAAATAAAGTCGTAATAAATAAAAACCGAGATTAAAGATGTCTGTACCTATTTTCTTGGAAAAGAAGTCTACCGTAGAAGACTTTGGAGAGAATTCACGGACTATATTATTTTCCTTTATTTTGGCTGCTGGTTTCAGTACGGTAAATTCGGTGAGCGCTCACGCGTGTCTCCCTGTTTCGGTATGCCGGTCCCACCTGCCGTTTCCTGCTTCCTCTCACGTCCCTTTCATTCCCTTTCGACCGGCTCTTTCAATGGATTTAGGGGCCTGTCGCGCGACACGTCACCGCGAGGCACCTCCGCGCGCAAAAGTATTCGTTCGGATCGAGATGCGCGATTAGCGCGATTGTCTCTACAAATCTGATGTCGCGAACGAAGGCGGAGAAACGCGCGAGTAACCGCACCTCGATCGGGGAACAATGCTCGAAAGTGATCTTAAGAGACGTCGAGCCCAAGTGAGAGAGCCGGAGGATCGATAGTACCGCGCCTTGCTGTACTGCGAATTAAAGGAAAAAAAAAAAAAAGAAGAAGAAGAGGAAAAGAAGAAAAAGGAAAGGGTTAACGAGACGACGGGAGGGAAAGGAGGAAAACGATGCAACATCTGGACGTTACGGTTTCTTCTGCTATGTAGAAGAAGGTGAACGAACCGATGCGAACGATTCCTCGCCTCTCTCTCTCTCTCTCTCTCTCTCTCTCTCTCTCTCTCTCTCTCTCTTCTTTCTATTTACGATGCACCTCTCATCTCTCGGAACGCAGAAAATTGCTTCTTAGCATGCTTAGACGCCGCGACGTTGTGTTGCTGCATTGTTCGCTTCGTTCGAACGCATCGTTTCGAGGTAGAATCGATTCATACAGCCGTTTTCGATATCCGTCGTCGCCGTTGTCCATCGTCAGCCAGACCAGGTGAGATTCGGTCTTCCGCGGATTAGCGCGATTCAAAACGCATGCACCACCGTCTCGTAGCTGCAGTGTCCTGTGGATCGATGCAAGGATTTACCGCTGGCTTTTACCGTTACGATATCTCTAACGGGATGCGGAGAGTACGACAGAAGGAACAAGGCAATTTCTCGCGCTTTCCAGATCGACCGCGCGTGGTTCCCAGCAGTTGCGACTGCTATTCGACACGGTAATCGCGGTGTTATATATCAAGTAACAATTGCAGGTATTCCGAGAGTTTCACGTTTTGTCACGCGCTCCTTTCAGCTCTTAAATTCATAATGTCGAATTACACCCAATCGTAATATTTCTATAAGGCTGGATTGCACCAAAGTTACTTTAACTTTAAGCGAGGCTTAAAACTCTCTCTCTCTCTCTCTCTCTCTCTCTCTCTCTCTCTCTCTCTACCTGCTTAATTATTATTATTACTTGTACGTTCTTAGA
The DNA here is from genome assembly GCF_001594115.1 of Trachymyrmex septentrionalis. Lineage (NCBI taxonomy): Eukaryota > Metazoa > Arthropoda > Insecta > Hymenoptera > Formicidae > Trachymyrmex > Trachymyrmex septentrionalis. Next base: position 2,221,042 of record NW_017305408.1, read on the forward strand.
TTTGTCCTAGAATGGAAATAAATGTTTTATCTGTCTATCTTTCTCTCTCTCTCTCTCTCTCTTTCTATCTTGATTTTAAAGAGATATTTACTTCGAAACTACATAGAAATGGATTTACATGTTGACACACATGAAAGTTAAAAAATAAAAAAATATCAGGCCTGCTCTTTTTAACTGAACTTCTTGCACGGTTCATTTTTTCTCTTTTTCTCTTCAATGTAGAGAAAAAAAGGAAGAAAGACGAACCGTGCAAGAGCTTCAGCTACAAAGAACAGATCTGTTGTAGATTGGATTACCGTTGCTCCTTTCATATCTAATAGATAGACTATATTTTAATTTAGCTTAAAAATGAAACTGGAGCATAACAAATTAAACACAAAAGGAAAGATACCGGTTTAGTGCGATAAATAAAAGTAATAAGCCGGATATATTTGAATTGCTTTTTGCCTTTTTTTTTTTTTTTTTTGAATAAAATGTAGATATCAGATGCACTCGTATGCAAATGCGACAGGTTTAGTGCAGCGTGTCATGGTCGACGACGAGGGATTGGGGATACCGAGGACTTTTTCGAAATTCTGTCACGTGTAAAACAGCGAGATGCAGCGGCTCGTGACGACCTTTGATCGCGCGCGGCTGCCTGTCGGATTGTCGTACCTGGTGACGCCGGAAAACACACACGGTGTGGCCATGTCACCAGAACGACGACGACGACGACGACGACGCGTTTTGTGCCTCTGTGCCTGTGATTTTATCGCCGCGCACGACCGCCTGCACAACCTCGGGAAGCGTGTCCGCCGCGCATGCTGAACTCGAAAATCGTCGGGAGGATTGAGTTACGCAATCGAGAAAATTGTCCCCGCACGATAGCGAAGACAGGCAGACGAAAATTGAGGAATTTGTAAATAATGATAATTTGTGAATAGTGCGTCCGGTGAAATACACTTAGTATTCGAATACATACTCATACTTCTTTTTTTATTCGTCAAGAAACGAATAAATACTTTTTCATTCCATTTGTATATTTTTCGAATATGGTTACAAATATTTTCGTTTTGTATTCACTTTTTACTCTGCATTATCTGCGCATTATAGCTTGCAAGCCTGCAAGAGGAAACAGAAATCTATAAAAACAATGGCTACGATTACGCCGCACGCTTAGTCCGCCATCTATATAATGGGCGTTCTTGTTTAACCTGCAGGTTAAACAAAGATATTTTTATTGGAAATAAATAATATCGAAATTTACTGTCCACAGACAATAATGAATGATGCGGCCAAGATATCTTATAACATATTTATGACATTACTGTGACGGAATATGTATGGCGTTCTATCAAATAGATATTTATAAATTAAAAATGTATTACTTTCTAAAATATTTTTTCAAAATTTCTAAGTTTCCTTAATAAAATTTGAATATTATAAAAATAAATAAAATTCATTTTTTTTTTTTATTTTTTTTTTTTTTTTTTTTACTTAAAGTCATCAAAGACATCAAAGTGCCGATTAAGGGTAACGATTGCTTATTGAAGCTTTCTTTTATATTTTGTTTGAATGAATATGAATACTCGTTAAATATTCATAGTTTTTTTGTAAATAAATATTTTCTTGAAAACCCAAAATTTGGAATGAATATATGATTACACTTTTTTATGTAAAAATTTTGAATAAAATTTGGAGTAAAAAATTTTGAATAAAATTTTCAATTAAAATGTTTTGTATTCATTAGGCACACTACTTGTGAATAATTTTGAGAAAAAGAAACGAATCTTCAACTTCCTAAGGTTTTTTGAAATTTGCACAAGGTGGAACGAGCTGTCAATGTTTTTGTTTCATTTGTAGATTTTTCCTGGGATAGTCAATATTTTAAATATTAATTTTAGAAACGGGTGCTTCGAGAAAGAGATATGTTTTCATTTCATATTTTATATTATAGAATTTCTCAGATGGAACAATAATGTTGATACAAAGGAGATATAGTTGACAGGTGAAACATAATCCGATATCGTCCGTTATTTTAAGAAAGAGAAATGAAAAGAATACACGAAGCAGCTGCACCATACGGTTTTGACGATTATTTTAGAGTCGTCGTACCTTCCGTCATGCTTATCTCGATAACGTGTTGTGATATGCGATAAATTGAAACTGAGAATTTCAATTTTTGAGGAAAAAAAGAAGAGTATTAATATCAACCTGCAAGTCCAAATTTCATCCAATTTTCAAACCGATAAGCTTCTGCTTCCGTTATTATCACAGAATTGTCCTACATATCACAAGATGATCATTGCATATATATAGAGTATCCTAAAATAGTCAATTTTAATTATAATACTAGCGGAGTATTTTAGGCAGACTACTCAATTAAATAAAATGGAAGAAAAAAATGTTTTAATGAAATACACAATTAATTTAATAATTCTGTAATTTTTGTTCGAAAACACGAAATTAAAAACATTTTAAATATTGATTTAAGTCTAAAAGATTAAAGAAAGAAAATTTGTAAAGATTTATAAGACATTTTGTATCATTACATTCAAAGAGAATATTTGATACATAATGAGATTTATAATTTGTATTCTTTGTGTATGCATATACACAAAAAAATGTTTGGATTATCAAATTATATGGGACGTTCAAATTAATAGCTAGAAATGCTAAAATTCTTTGCAGCTTTGTTATTAACGCTTAAGCGTAATACATAACTATTTTGCTGGTTTAATAAAATTATTTAAATCTGTTATTTAGGAAAATTTTTTAATTTTAACAAAACCGTTCTTTCCGTGTATATTCTGATAACACACCGATAGCTATTTATCAGAAATCATTTATCTATAGCTACATAAACTGAGAGATTTTTGCTGGTGAGACTGCCGTTTAAACTGCGACCAATCTTCAATCCTTATCGATCGTCACGGCGCTTTTGTTGCTTCTTTCGTCAATAGGTAATACACGGCTTAAAATAAGATCAAGAATTGACGGGATTGCTAAGAATCTCCATTCAGCATACGTGCGGTAAAGCACCGGAAGTCAGACGTGGACGATTCATTTGCCGGAAACTTCTCCGAAAGACACGGCTAGAAAGTGTATGCATCAGCAGAAATTGTCGTTGGCGATTTACGTTCCGTATAAGTGAGAATGACAAATGGATTCGTTCATCTTTATAGCGCGCTCGTTCGCGTTGATCGCTCTCGTTGCAAATTTCAACGTGAGTCTGCGCTTTTGTACTGGATAATTCTGCGAAATTACCGGATATCCGTTTATCTACAAATACTTCGTTCAATTTGAAGTCGATTTTCCCTCGCAGCGAAGAAATCAAAGGCCATCGTAAAAGAGTTCGATCAAAATCAGATTAAGATCTTAATCAAGCTTATTTAATCTTGCGAATCTGTTTGGGTTTATTTCACTTAAAAAATGTGATTTATATTTTCTTAATAATATTTTATTTAATTTTTTATTTTATTTTATTTATCAGTAACATCAATTTTAACTCTTGTGCACCAACAGATAAAAATTTTTAAGAAACAGCAAATTTTTTATTGTTTTAAGCTATATAAAAATTTGAAAAAATTTGATATACCTATCAAAGTATTAACAAATTTTCTCTAGTAACAAATTTTTATCATCATAGAAGTCGAATTATATTTAATTAATTTTTTTACAGATTTACATTTATCTATCTCTATATACAATAAATTTGAACAGACCATAATTAAAAATTTTCTTCCAATGCTCAATTTAAAAAGAATTCTTTGATTTAAACGGCTAATTGTCTGAAAATTACTGACGATAATTTCGATGATTTGTTGAAAGGATATTAATTTTAAATTAGCTAAAGGAATTAACTGCAAACAACAAAAAGAGATTGTTGGGCGATCTTAAGATATCTTACATATGCGATGACATTCCTCATAAATAATTTTTATTGTACTTTTCACGTTAGAAAATTATGATTTATATTATACGAAACGTTCTAGTTAATGCACTTTCTCTCGAAGTAGTAAACAAGGACTAAAGAGTAAGAATGAGAGAAGATCGTAGAATGTATCATTTCGTAATCGTTTGTTCCAGAGTAAAGCTCGGGATGGAGAACCAACAGGTGTGGGTCCGTGACCCTCAGGAGGGTTTCGTCATCGGGAAATTCACGGACATGGTGGACGGGGATGCTTTGATCATGCCCCTCGATCCGAAATATCCGCAACGCACCTGTCCACTGGACGAAGTATATCCTGCCGGCGATTACACCAAAGATGTCGAGGACAATTGTAAATATTTTTCTCTCGAAACTTGTCCGTCGTAATAATTTTAACAAAAGACAAGAAAATAAGAATTCTGAGAAACTTCGACTTTGCCAACAAAAGTAAGACAATGCTGATCTTGCTGCGAATATATATGTTAAAAAGAGATTTAATTTTCAAAAATATTTTTCTACCCCTCTTTCTAAAAAAAAAAAATTCCTAAAAATCTTAAAAAACAACGCGATACAATAGAAAACCTTCTTAAGAAAGAAGAAAACAGGAATGAAAAGATACGTTAGCTGTTTATTCGCAATTCCTCTCCCCGATTACTACACACCGTGACGCATTTGTGCATTTCGTCTATTTGATATATCAGCTAGATTAAGATCGCGCGGTCACGCTCGCTTCTCACGCGACTTTCGCTCTTTTGCAAAGCCACACTTTCACTGATCCTTTTCCCCCACTCATCTTTTTTTTCTCTAAATCTATCTCCTTCCAGGTGCCTTGATGTACCTGAATGAGGCCACGCTGCTAAATAATATTCGCACTCGTTACTTCAAGGACAGAATATATGTGAGTGATTACGACGAGAGAGATGCTGAGGTCGACGATCACTTTTGCCATTCTTAATCTCTCGTTACATCGTTAAATTTCAGACTTACGTCGCCAACATTCTGATAGCTGTGAATCCGTATTACGAGGTGAAGGATCTCTATTCACCGCGGACCATCAAGGGTTATCAAGGAAAATCCTTGGGTGAAACGCCACCGCACGTCTTCGCCATCGGTACGTGATCGCGTGCACACACATGCATGAACTCTTATCCCCCTTTCCCTCCTAATTGGTTCGCTCGCGGCGAGAGTATAGAGTCATTTTTCTTTATGTTTGCAGGCGACAAAGCGTTTAGAGATATGAAAGTGCTGAAACAATCTCAAAGCATTATCGTATCCGGTGAATCGGGAGCTGGCAAGACCGAGTCGACTAAGTATCTCCTGCGGTATCTCTGCGATCTTTGGGGTTCGACGGCCGGTCCGATCGAACAGAGGATTCTTGATGGTAAAAGAAAATAATTAATACGAACCCAATTAAATCCGTGAAGTTTAATTTTGTCCAATTAACATTGTGAAAAAAAATTGCGGATTAAACTGAGTCGAAAAGTCTTCTACCATTTTGCAATTTTCGTAATAATTAGCAAGATATCAATTACTAAATATCATCAAATATTGGTTTTCAATAATTTTTTACTCAAGTATTATCAACTTTACAAAAAACAGCAAGACAGAAATTGTTTATTTTCTTCTCATAGAGCTTTAAGAATTTTTTATCAATTCTTTAATATTACATTTTCTTATTGGCAACTATTTTTCCAACATGAGAAAATGCGGCATTATCGCGAAAATTGATACAGGACTTTTCGACTCATTTTTATTAAATGTTTTTATTTTTATTAAACATACAAAATTTACGCAAGCTAAGCAATGCGTTTTAAAAAAATCTTGTTTTTCTTGTTTACTCAGCGTCATGATTTGACAAGTTAGAAATCGATTGTGACGTATTTTTTGTTACAATTGATTCGTAGCGACTCCGGTTCTGGAAGCGTTCGGTAATGCGAAGACGAAGCGCAACAATAACAGCTCACGCTTCGGCAAGTTCATGGAGGTGCATTTCGATGCCAAGTGTCAGGTGGTCGGCGGATACATCTCCCACTACTTGCTGGAGAAGTCCAGGGTGTGCCTGCAGAGCCCGGACGAGCGGAATTATCATGTGTTCTACATGATGTGCGCTGGTGCATCGGCTGATTTGCGCGCAAAATTGGGGATTACCAAGCCGGATGACTTTCATTATCTGAGGAATGGCTGCACTCAGTATTTCTGCAACGCGAGATCGGAGAAACGATTGAACGAGGCGCAGAAGAGTCGCGAGCAAACACAAAAGGGCAGCCTCCACGATCCCATTTTGGATGATGTTGAAGGATTTAATGCTATCGATCAGGTAAGCTGGCGAAACTTTTTTCAATGATATAAATCAAGCGATTTCAAATAATTTGAAAACTTGAAAATCTCCAGTAATTATTTAATCTCGATTTGTTAGAATAGCAATAATAACCGATTCAAGGCTAATAAGAGTCAGCGCGGGAAGGGGTGCGTAATATTAATGTGGAATGATGACTTAACTGGTGTCAGACACGATCAACACTCCACGGATATATTGTAATTAGTTCCGATATAATGACTAAATCTTATAATTAAATTCAAAAATATCCAAAGCTTCTTAACATGTTTGGAGTCCGTTAAGCGTGCTCTGTATTCACATTACATAAAAAAAATTATTAATCTTTATAGTTTTCTGGTACACAACTGCAATTCTTTCAGAAAGTACTGCGAACCGTTTATTTAAATATTCATTCGTTACCTCAGGCAAAGATGTCGGCTTTCATAATGGTTTTGTTGATTAAGAGAGCTCCGACACTTACAATTAAATTGAAATATTGATTCAAAAATAAAGTATTTCAAAGACATACGTCTTATTACCTTGATAGAAATAACAGTCTTTGGTCAGAGCGGTACAAATCAATCTAAACTCAATCTTTAAACAATCCGCTAAAAATTTTTCTTTTCTTTCATCGATCACTCTTTTGATGATTTTGAGAGAAGACGGAGACATTTTGAATAGTATATGTATGTTTTTTGTGCCCAGTTTGAATTATCTTATTTTAGTATTCATACGAAAAAAATTATGTGTTGCTATATTATAAGTGGAGCTATATTAGTTTAATTTTTGTATATCTATTTTAATATATATATATATTAAATATAATAAAAATATTTTAATAATATATTACGATATGTAACATAATGAAAATAAACAATAAATACAAAAAATAT
>NW_017305408.1:2228214-2240560 GCF_001594115.1 Trachymyrmex septentrionalis
AACAACAACAACAACCACTTTTTGAACTGCAGGACGAAGTTTTTAAAATCGGTGATGATCCATCGCTTGAAACGTCTGTCAGACAGGTGTTGAGCACACCTCAAGGTCGTCAGAAATTGCAAAGTCAGTTAGGACCGTTAGGACAAGTATATGTGAATACTCTTTTAGCTGGTAATACAACAGGCTAGGGCAGAAGGGTCTTACGGTTTTCTGTATTAGGCATCGTCAGCTTCTTGTAGCGGGACAGTTCTCAGTATCTCCGGACAGTCCGCTGTGGGTACTCCACGATACTCGACAAAGCGTAAAGCGAGAGGAGTTCCTCCTCGAGACGACGTATTCGCTTCGTGTGGCCGTAGAGTGAGTGACCTCGAAGACCTGGACGAGATCTCTTCCTCGTACGCAGTCAGAATCAGCGATACGCAATCGTGAGGATTGTTTGACACTTGAACGTGCCGCAGGTGGAGCATACGAGATACATCGCAAATATGGATCGAAGACGAGATCTCGCATATTCCTCCCTGAGTTTATTACAAAGAATTACAAAGAAATCGGAACGACTTTCTCGTCTTGCACATTCTCGATTATAACTCTTCATAACGAATTTACCAAATGTTTGCACGAAGAATAAATGCTGACATAATTCTGTCGAGAACATGTGGTAATTACAAAGAATTGAGATAAGAGAATTGGAAGAAAAGAAAAATAAAAGAGTAAAAACAATTATCGAAACGTTTCAACGATACAACGATAATAATGAATGACTTTGGTTTTCTTCGGAAATCGTGCGCGGCCAAAATTAGACATTCTGTATAAATTACTGATTGTGTGGCAAGTTTCTTTGAAGTAACGAAATGATGCTGTCGTCAAAGTTCCATCACAAAACCAAGCAGCGGTTATTTTGGAGAGCAACTCCGTTCGTAAGTTTCAACAGCACACATTTTATCAATATTGAGTAACCACTAGCACCGTTAAATCCACTTCAGACTTGAAAACCTGTAGAGTGACTTTTCTTGACGGACTACCGGGTTATTTTGCGATGATTGTTTGCGGAAAGACTCTAAGGAGAGTCGAAACGTTCATACTTTGAATAAAGAAGATATCACGAAAAAATTGGAGTTAAGTCATCTTTCCACATTAATGCGCACTGACTTTTATTAGCACTGAATCGGTTATTATTGTTATTTTAAGAAATGAGAGTACTGTTAAGATATTTTATTTTATTGTTTATTTTGTTATTAGTATATTTCTGAATTTTCTTGTACATTTGCGTTAATATTTTCATTCTTTATTATTTTTATGATATCAAAGGCATTTACTCGACTCGGTTTAACGGATGCCGAACGCATGGAGATCTACACGATGGTGGCTGCAGTGCTACATCTCGGTAACATTATGTTCGAGGACAATCCGGAGGATACTAAAGGCGGCTGTAGGATAACTGCCGACTCGGGAAAAGCGGTAACGATATCCGCAAGGTTACTCGGGGTTGATCCCGAAGAGTTGCGACAAGCTCTTGTCTCGAAAGTAATGCAAACCAGTCGGGGTGGTATCAAAGGAACCGTCATCATGTGAGTACACAAAGATTTCAAATAATATTCTGTATTTTATTGCTTTTCTAATGAATTTAAATATTTTTTAAATTTTCTGTTATAATAATTTTCTGTTATTTTTATCTTTTTTTATTACTCTTTCTGACTATCTAATTGCAATAGGGTGCCCCTGAAGGTTTACGAAGCCCATAATGCTAGGGACGCTCTGGGCAAGGCTATTTATAGCAAATTGTTTGATCACATTGTCGCGCGGATTAACAAGAGCATACCTTTCAAGGCTTCGAGTTACTATATCGGCGTGCTGGACATTGCAGGATTTGGTGAGAAAAATGTTCTTAATCAGTGAACATTTTTCTGGTTTATATAAAAACGAATCGTAACAATTTTTTTCTCTTGTACGTAGAATACTTCAAAGTCAATAGCTTCGAACAGTTTTGCATAAACTACTGCAACGAGAAACTTCAGCAGTTCTTCAACGAACGGATCTTGAAATATGAGCAGGAGCTTTACGCCCGAGAATCCTTGAACGTTCCAAAAATCTCTTACGTCGATAATCAGGATTGCATCGGTGCGTGAAATTAAAATTGCAAGTAATAAAGTGCAAATTACAAATTCGGACATTTATTCCTTAAAATAAAAAATTATTTTTTTATATAAAGATAATTTAGAAGACGTTCTATCGTTTTATCTAAACAAATATTTTCACAGTTTTTCTTAAGATAATATTTCATGGATGAAATGATAAATAGTATTTCCACTTATAGATTTTGAAAATGAATTGCGTGTCACGCTAACTTTCAGATTTAATCGAATCGAAGAATACGGGTATCTTCTTCCTGCTAGACGAGGAGTCGAAATTGCCGACTCGCAGTTTCGCACATTTCACCAACGAGGTTCACCACCCGTGGAATGGTCACTTCCGCATCAATTAACCGCGAACGTCACGATTGAAGGCTCATCGAGAATTACGAGACGATGAGGGCTTCGTGATTTGTCATTACGCCGGCGGTGTCTGCTATCAAACGGTAAAAAAATTGCTCACAAAATAAGGAGTAAAAAAATCATAAATGCATTTTTCAAAGACATTTTCCTGATTTTTAGACTCATTTTGAATTTTTGCATCCAGAAAAATTTCTAAAAAAATATGTATGTAATTGTGAATTTATATTTTGATCCTATAGAACCAATTCATTGAAAAAAACAATGATGCATTGCACGCCTCCTTAGAAGGGCTTATTCAGGAAAGTGGGAATAAATTCCTTAGGACGCAATTCGTCAATCATTCGTTGCAAAAGGAAAAGCTCACCTTTATTAGTGTCGGCAGTAAATTCAAGACGCAGCTCGGCGAACTGATGGACAAGTTAAAGAGCAATGTAAGAATACGGATTTTTTAATTTTTTTATACTTTGTTCTGTCTTCTCTGTTTATGTTGTAATGCTTACCTGAATTTTTTCAGGGAACAAACTTTATAAGATGCATCAAGCCGAATAGTGATATGGTAGCGCATCAATTCGACGGCAACAGCATTATGAATCAACTACGCTGTTCGGGAATGACGTCGGTTCTGGAATTGATGGAACACGGATATCCCAGCCGGGTGCCTTTCCACGAACTTTATAATATGTATAAGTCCTACTTGCCGCCGGAGCTCGCTAAGCTTGATCCCAGATTCTTCTGCGAGGCTCTGCTGCACAGTTTAAAGCTGAATCAGAAGGACTTTAAGTTCGGCATCACCCGAGTCTTCTTCAAGCCGGGCAAGTTCGCGGAATTTGATCGGATTATGAAGTCCGATCCGGAGAATCTGCGCAAGCTAGTCGCTAACGTGAAGAAGTGGTTGTTGAAGTCGCGCTGGAACAAGCTGCAATTCTGTGCGTTGTCGGTGATCAAGCTGAAGAACAAGATCATCTATCGGCAACAGCATCTGATCGTGTTGCAGAAAACGGCGAGGATGTACATCGCGAAGAAACAGCACCGGCCACGCATTCGCGGTATTATGAAAATTAAGAATCTACGGAAGCAATTGACACGTATGGAGGAGACCGCGAATCAGTTAAAGAATCGGGAGAAATCGACGCAGGATATGAAGAGGCTCGATGACGATCTAGAGGCAGCTATACGTAAAATCAAAAACAATCCGAGGATTGCACCGACGGAGATCGACGGTCTTTACACATCTCTAGTAAATCAGATGAATAAACAAATGGTCGCTCTTCAAGACATGGTGAAGCAGCAGAAAGTCGCCGAGGAACAAGCAAGATTAAGGAAGATTCAGCAGGAACTCGAGCTAGAGAAGAAACGAAAGGAGGAGGAGGAACGCAGGAGGAGGGAGGAGGAAGAGAACAGGAAGAAAAAACTCGATATGGAAGCCAGAAGAAAGATTGAAGAGGAGCAGAGGAGAAAACAGGAGGAGGAGGATCAAAAGACCGCAGCTGCTCTTCAGGTTCGTTGAGTTTCTATGTGATAATATTAATTTATAAAGAGGTAAATTAATTTTAGTGTAAAAATCTAAATTGTTATAAGCAAGGTGTTTATGTCTTTTTATTTTATATTTACAAATAGTTAACTTATTTTTAAATTCGAGAAATAATAAATTTAAAAGAAAAATTTTTTTTATTTATCCAAGAATTGACAAATAATTTGGCAATTTTTTCGTAAATAATTATTAGTATATATTTTATATATATGCTCTTATTTTGTATTATTTAAAGGTTCAATTGGAAAAAGAAGCCATGGAGGAGAATCGGTACCGAGATTTACTGGAACAAGAAAGAAGAGACCACGAATTGGCGGTCAGACTTGCTCAAGAATCGAATGGACAAGTCGAGGATTCACCACCGCCTATACGAAGGTAAAATCTTATTTGTTAATTAATATAATTGGCACGTACAAAATATAAACGATTTCTGAATTATTAAAATTACCGTATTTTATAAATTATTATTTATTGAATTATCTAAATTATTAAAATTTTTTAATTAATAAATTATAATTATAATTTCATTTTTAATTGTAACTTTATCGGTATATTGATCGATACATATAATTTTATACTCGTTGATTCAAATATGAGAAAAATCAAGAACGTTGTTAAAATAGAAATAAGATGCTATTTTGTTGTTTAAATTGATACAGTGGCTCCGATGTACGAGCACCTATGAACAACAACAGGCTAATAAGGTATCGTATAATTATTCGGGTTTCTCGTGTGAAAGACTAACTTCTAATGAAATTCTCCTTTTCGAATGAATTAATAATCCTCATCGCACGCAATGATCCACGTTCATTTTTCATCGATTCTTTGATAAAGCCTATTCCACAAATAAATTGTTCCCTGTCAAAGAAAGGCTTGTAATTTTTCAAAGAATCTGTCAAAGAAAATAGATGATTCTATGTACATTTTTAGGCATACTATTAATTGTGAGATTTATTTTAACACTTTCAGATTCTCGTGTAGATTTTTTACTCACACTGAACCGCATGATGCACTAATTTCGGCTTGTATTAACTTTCTTGTTGACTAATACCAGCGAATATGTCTTTTAGCGCATGATATATTTCAATGTTAAAGTATCGTATTACGCGGAATGTTATAAAACCAGATAACATATTATTTTCTTATGGGTATCTATTTGCAATGTAGATCGGAGCAGGTTCGTAATCAACAGGCGGCTATGAGCAATAAGAAGTACGATTTGTCGAAATGGAAGTACTCTGAGCTGCGAGATGCAATCAATACGTCCTGCGACATCGAGTTACTCGAAGTACGTGCGCGCATATCGGTTACGTAACTTTTTTTATTTAAAATTATTTATTCTAGGCTTGTCGTCACGAATTTCATCGCAGACTGAAAGTTTATCACGCTTGGAAGGCGAGAAACCGCAGGAGAACCATCATGGATGAAAACGAGAGAGCACCAAAGTCTATCATGGAAGAAGGTAAATAATTACAATCACATTGCAAATTAATAATAATGAAATAGCGTCAATTGTAATTAGATTAATAAACAACTGTTTGAACCTGTAACAATTGAAAAAATTTCGTTGAAAATGTAGACATTAATACATAACAATTGATATATTACATCTTAAAATTAACATTTTTAAATAAAGAATGTCTCAAATATTGTATAATATAAATAAAATTGTGTCGAGAAGGGCTACGAGCCCACTCTTTCTTGGATAATGGTTATCCTCTTCACTTTATTTTTTTCACTATATAGAATAGATTAAATTACCACATCCACAAAAGCAATATTGTTCAACCTTCTAATAAAAAAGGAAAAAATTGCTCAAAAATTTTTTACTATCCCATACGTTAAATCAGTTTTTGAAAGCTTTAGGCCCATTGCTCTTAAAATGAATTCAAAATTAGCCTTTTCCATCCCTAATACCTTTAAAAATTACATAAAAAGAGATAAAGACCAATTAGATTTTTTATCAAAAAGTTTATAAGATATTGCGAGGATTGTGATACCAGCTACGTGGGTCAAACGAAGAGAAAATTAAAAAGTAGATTACAGGAACATAAGTCAGATATAAAGAAAAAGACGGATCGGTTGTCACTACCTACAAAATTAATTGCAACCGCGAGTTTAATTGGAATAAAGTAAGAATTTTATATAGTGAGCTTTCTTACAACAAATAATTAATATCTAAGATAATTCACATAAAAAAGCAAAGACAAGGTCTAAATAGGCAGAATGATACGGAATCGCTATATGAATCCTATCTTCCTATTATACAATCTCCTTCCTTCTCCTAATTCTTCTTCTTTGAAATAAAAAGCAAAAAACAGAATAAGAATATAATGTACGGACAATGAGAGCTTTACACGGCGCAGGAATTGTTGCGCAATTTGTATAATAATCATAAACTCTTTACATAATATTGAAACAACGACTTATTAATACAGACCGTACGTTTTGGTTTGAAATAAACTATTATATAAATTGTGCAACAATTCCTGCGCTGTGTAAAGCTCTCATTGTCCGTACATTGTATTCTTATTCTGTTTTTTGCTTCTTCCTCCCCCCCTTTCTCAGTTACCCTTTCCCTGTCAGTTATTATCTCCTCCTCCCCTCCCCACTTGTAACTTTAACATTTTCGTCATTTCGTAATATTTCAGCTGCGTTACACTTAACGTTTACAATACTCGTGGAATCATTTCATTCTTGTCATTTATCACATGTTAAACAAGGACAAACGATGCTCGCGAGCATTAAGTGGAACGCAGCCCTAATCAGACAATAAAGACGTTCTATCGCAATCTGCTTTATATTATATATTTTTATATTCCGACTGATCTTATCTTTTAATTTTAAACATTATAACTGGTTTTACATATTTTAAAGTCTTCATTAGTTTTACTTATTATATTTAATCCAATTATTTTCACTTTTACTAAATTTATACTAATTGTTTCTAGATTTATATATTTTTATATTATTATATTAGTTGTTTTACTGTTTCTATAGTCTTCGACTTTTAGGTAATTTAATCATGATACATTTTGTAACGAGCAACAACATTTTACATACACATTCTTATTTTCAATAAGAATAATGTTGATAATGGAGCCTGTTGTGATCTATGATGCTCATAAGAACACTTCTGATCAGCGTGATAACACACAATAGGATCTAGCGACCTTACGTCTATTTTTAGTCTGTATTTTTATTAATTATTTTTAAGCCGTCTACAATTTTAATTTTTATTTTAATTAAGCCGTTTATAATTTAAATTCACAATAATTATATTTTGCTTTGTTTAACATTGAGAATCATCCGATCGGGATCGAAATGCTGTTTGTAGCTATATCTTTGTTTAATATACTATATTATTTTTTATTACATTGTTTTCTTATGGCTCGTAGTCCTTTTCGACACAATTTTATTTAACATTTTAAATCCTCCTTTTGCACTATATCACTAAAAATCTTATTGATCTTGACCTTTGATCCCCTTACAATCAATAGATTTAACTTGTATGTTTCATTTGGAGCTAAAGTCTTTAGATATTTCTAGATATCTAAAAACAGAATTTAACAAAATCGTTTTTTTACACTGAAAGAAAAGATTGACTGAATATGGCATAGCCATTTTTAATTGATTACAGCAGTCAATTTTTGATTGCATTAATCTATTGAAATACTATACTGACATTGCATAAAAAATTGCTGCTGTAACAAAAAAGTGATTGCTGCAGTCAATTAAAAATGCTGTGCCATATTTTACCATCTAATTTACTGACTGCAGCAGCTAATCTTTTTCAATCAAAGAAATGTTGCAAAAGAAAAAACGAAGAAACAGATCAATGAAATCATAAAGCAATCTTATAAAGTAGTTTTCTACGTTGCAATCCGTTGCACTACTTAATAAATTAATTAGCAATAGACTAATAGATGTGTGTATGTGTGATAACTGAAATGTATATATCTTCATCAGTTTGGAAAGAATAATCTTAAATTAATATATCGTTTTCCAGCCGCAAAAACGCCAAGGACTCCGTTAAAGCAACAGATAGTTGAGTCATCTCAAAGATATTTTCGAATTCCTTTCGTTCGTTCCTCTGCTGCCGGGCAACAGGACAACACTCACGGCGGCGGCAAAAGAGGATGGTGGTACGCGCACTTTGACGGTCAATACGTGGCACGGCAAATGGAACTGCATCCCGATAAATCGCCTATACTCCTCGTGGCAGGTAAAATTCCGTAATTACATATGTAATGTTTTTATGTATTTATTACTTATGCTAATACGAACGCTCTGCATTGCAAATGCTTTGAATTACGTAATTTCTGAACGCAATAAGTAATAACTGACCCAGATAAAAACGATTAATCTTTGTATTTATAATAGGAAAAAAATGTAAATTATAAATTAAACATAGCTAACGACAAAATAATTGAAACAAAAAATAAAACGACAGAATAATTTTTTATACAAGTATTTATACGCACGTACGAAAATATAGTTTGTATTGGTATTTTTATGACTTCGCATTTTGATTGAAATGTTCTTGCCATTAAATTTGTGTTATACTTTACATGTACTTTAAATCATATAGCGTTATGTTAAATTTAATTTCAAAGAATTATTTTTTTCACAACAAGTAAGAGTTTAATGCCTATTACAATCGAAATTGGATCTTAGATGCTTTTAAATAATTTCTGTGTGAATTTATATACTAAGGCTACGTTTCAAAACTACCTCTCTGAGGAAAATTTTACTCGAAATATATAGTATACGTAACGTATACTATAGGATATATAGAATAAAATCTTCCTCGGAGAGGAAGTTTTGGAACGTAGCCTAAATATGTAGTCATTTAAACTACGCGTCGAAATGATTTTTCGGACTTATAAACGCAATTAAACTATTAATTATTTTTTTGTTTGTTAGGCATAGATGATATGCAGATGTGCGAATTAAGTTTAGATGAGACTGGATTAACGAGGAAACGCGGTGCCGAGGTTCTAGAACATGAATTCAATCGCGAGTGGGAAAAGTATGGTGGTAAACCATATATAGCGCCGTGTGATCGCAAGAAGTGAAGAATTCGCGACGCAGTTGTAGGAGAATTTTACTTCTGCGTTACGTTGCGCAAAAAAAGAAACGCCGCATAAATCAGCGCGTAAATTTGTTATGATTTTTACGTATCTTATGTAGGTTCTTATCCGATGAGTGCATCGGCGATTCTGTGCCTTGCGAGATGTGCCTTGTATATTATGGCACAAACGATACATTTGTATCATAAATTATATTTTACATCATAGTTACGTAAGTCGAAGAGCTTTTTTGTTGATGTATTAAAATTCCTATTTTTTTAAATCTAGCTTCTTAACGATTCTAGCATTTGTTGATTTATCAGTATTCTATAACTTTTTTTTACTAAATAATTAAAGATGGTTATAACTTTAAAAAATATATATAATTTTTTTCGTGGTAAAGTTATGTAATTCTAAAGCAGCATTCTGTTATAAACAAGAACAAAAATAGATAAGATATATCGTTGTTCCTTACATTAAGCTTATGCATTATTAGCATACATTTGCAAGCTATAAAAATAATCTTGATTAAACAGTTTAATGAAAATCTTAAAACAATCTTATAACAAGATTTGTTTACGTTGATAATGATGATATTTACTACATAAGTCGTACGAAAAAAAAAATAATAAACAATACAGACGAAACGGACAATGAATAATTTATACCGTCAGTTGTACTGTACAAGCAAGAATAATTGTGAACACAGTGATATATGTCGAATTAAATTTTGCAGAGATTTAATGCTGAGTAATATTATAAAGCGGTAGTGATCTCATCCAGATGATTTCTTAGAATTCACGTATTGATACATATACGATAATTACACATAATAATATTAATAAATATTTATATAAACTTATCAATAAATCTTTAGCAGAGTAGAGAATATATTGTTGTATTTAGAAGCACCATATTTTCAGATTTATGTTGAAATATTGTAAGAGGAATTGCTAATATAAAGATCATTACAAGATCCTTTATTTGTGCGCCATTTGTGCGTCTTTACAAAAATACGACCCCTAGCTTGATATAATTTTTTATTTAAAAAAACCGAATGTATTTCCTAATCGCTTATCGCTACAGATGGTGGTATCCAGCCACCAAAGGCCATCTCCAGTTCTTTTGCAACCGCCAGACAAAGACGATCTTGATAAGGCGCAGCTATGACCTAAATTTATATATATATATATACATTAAGCAATAAACCAACTATTTCATTCTGGTTTTATTCATTTTAGATTTTTCCATTGCAAGAGGCAGAAAAAAAACTTTCATATTTAATCTGAATTGATTAATTAAAATTTACCTGAACGCCTATGGGCATTTTCTCGTGTAAATTAAGCCCCATCGGAACGTGCACCGCGGGAAAACCGAAAATATTAAATATTCCGCAATTCGCAACGGACATCATTTCGCATAGTACAAACTGCGAAAGAAATTGCTTTCGGAAGGTTGGGTAAATAAGTACGCCGTTGTCTCCCAATAGATCCTGTAGGACAGACGAAGGAAAGTGGCAGTTAAATGTAAAAAAATTAGTAACGAAATTGACTCGTACAGACATGATAATTGTATTAGACTAACCAGTAGTTTCTGTCGAATCTCTTCTGCATGCTTCGTGTAATGCGATATCTCTGATTCTGTGAATGGAAAATGCGTAGCTAATGGTATATTGAAGAATAACAGCTGTTTCGTGTGTTCCGACAGACCAAATAGAGCTTTCATCATTTCGACGTTTATATTCTTATGGTGCTGCAATAATAATAAATCGATAATAAAACTGGAGCTGTCTTTTAAATTATCAATTCAAAACTGAAGCGTATACCTTTTATATCTAGTTGTAGGGGAGACTGGGGCAAATTGTTACACGGGGTTAAATGGGGAGCACAGACTCTTGCACAACGCATAAAACATGAGGCGTAAGAAAATCAACCAATCAGAATCCTTTATCTCATGGAAAGGAAGAAAATAGAGGACTTTGATTGGTTCAGTTTCTTATGGATTCTGTGTTATGTGTTATGCAAGAGTCTGTGCTCCCCGTCTAAGTTGTTACAGTTTGTTTTTTTAATGCTCCATTTTTATGAATTTTTATATGCGATTCTTATGATATTCTACAATTTCATTTAGTTTAGCCGCCATATTTCAACTCTAGAAGACACTACGTATATTTTCTTGATTTTCACTATTAAAAGTAAATATTTCATTGTATATTGCTTGTGTTAATGTATATATAAATTACAGGTAATGTGATTATCTTTTTGTATATTTCTTTTATATACATTTGATTATAATAACACATTTTGTTTGAATCGATATAATGTACCTTTTGATCTGTTTTTTCGAATTGGAAATGGAAGGTTGGGACAAGTTGTTACACTTTGATCGAACCAGGTTGTTACAGTGTAACAACTTACCCTATTGAAAATAATTTTTTTTCTTCTACAGAATGATGCACAGGTCTATAATAAATAGACTGTCGACTTCGTGTCCATGTTTGAAGCAGCTCTGGACAGCGCTATATTTGTATTCACTCACATGTACAAATCACACGGATAATAATGTTAGTGTTTTCACATAAATTTATGCGATTTTCATGGATGCATATGTGAACTGAAACAAGTACAGCTGGGAATTAGATTTATCTCTTTCTATCATAATGAGTCAGCAATCTAATTATAAAAAGTCTGTGAAATGGTGCGATCTCTCTCTCTCTCTTACAAAAAAAAAGACAAACAGAGAATCTGTAAGTGTAGACATCGTATGCGACAGCGGCAAAGAAAGTTAAAAGATGGCTACCTGTCTGTGAGAAAAGCAACAAATGCGTGTAATATTAATTTTCTGACTTTCCAACGTTAACTTCAATAATTTATTAAAAAATTATTTTTAAAATATTTTTTTAATTTTATATTATAAGATAAATATTTCTTGTGAAGTATTTCAGGTTTGATTTTAATGTAAGTTTATAAGAGAAGAGTCAATAAGATGGGTTTTTAGACCGATCAGTCTCAAAGTATATAATTTTATTCTTTTCTGTTCAAGGCTCATAATGTCCTGAAATGGTTTTTTTCAAAAATGATTTGATCCAGAGGAAGAATCATTTTTAAGTTGCCGTTTTACATAAATTTTTGTACCTTACAACAAATCAAGATGCGTTTCATATTTTAAATATTGCTCGCAAAGATCAAACTTCTCTAAAAACTACATATATAATATATATGCACTATAACATATGTTAGAGCCATCATTTTCCG
>NW_017305408.1:2240660-2244944 GCF_001594115.1 Trachymyrmex septentrionalis
AACAATATCGCAACGTTGATAAATTAAGTGTACTCCGCTTCTGAAACAACATTGCAGCAATTCTGCATTAGCAGGCTGCAATATCTCTATCGTAATATCTTACGGTGAAATACGTCCGCATTTTTTTCAGCGGAATATAGAAAGGGCATGTACGTGATGTGACTTTCACGTATGGAAAATTAGCTAGGCCATTCAATCTTCTTTAAGATTCCTATTTTGTGACTCTTAAAGATCCCAATGATATCGTATTACATTTGTCGTTACGTGGATTTTATATATAGTAAAAAAACTATGCAATGACAGTATAATACAACGATATCGACTTAATGATTATTAAGAGTTATAAAGATCTAAGTTCGAACTATTTAATATACTGATCTTCGTATGTACTGTATTTGGCATCTTTTATACCTTGGGATTGCTCGCGTCTAGCAGCACTTGAGGGGGCTCCTTTATATTCAAGAATCCCGTTAACACAATGTCGGTAATTGTTACTGGCCACTCTATTGGTAACTGTAATGTCAAGTTAACGTACGTTAAATCCTGCGTGCATACTCATATATCGGCTGCAAACACTGTACCTTCTCGGCACGAACATTATATCGCGCGAAATAATTAGCGGCTTTCAGAACGCAATTCTCAATTTCCTGTGACATGGATAATACACCAAACGTTTTGTCCAAACTTTGTCGATAGTAGATCTTTATTTGCTTCAAGTCCACCGGCACATCTAAACGCAGGTCGTGATTGCATTTCGATGTCATCACTTTCATGAGCAAACCAAGATCCTCAGCGTATCTAGTCATTGGGCCAAAGGTCATGAACTTATGAAAGTATTTGTCTTCAGTGAATGGGAAGTGTCCATTACTCGGAATAATTCCTGCAAAACGAAAAGGAGAGGATATGGCTAATATTATAATCGCTCAAGCTTCTTTAATTTTCCATTTTATAAGCGAACTTGTACTTAAAATATTTTTTTGTGAGAGGTTTTTCTTTTTAGTATCTTTAATAGGTATATGTGTCCGAAAAGTGATTTAAAACAGCAACAAGATTTAATTAGAATTAATTAGATTTAAAAGAATTAAGTCTATCAATGGATCACAATGAGAATACTAATATAATAAAGAAAATTAATTTACCAGGTGTGGGTTTGTGCCCGAAAACGCCGTTCAAAAAAGCAGGTATTCTTATAGAACCAGCAAGGTCTGAGCCAATTCCGATTACCGAACCACCTGCCCCAAGTAATGCGCCCTTAAATAAGAACTCTTTTATTTTAAACATTTTTTTCTTTTCACTGAGACTAGATTGTATGATTTTAAACAGGAATTATATACGTTAATTCCATTTGTTGTATAAGGTGTCTTGCTGCGATATTTAAATTCGCCAATTTTTGAGACATACGGATCTTACATCGTTACAAACGAATGATATCGCATGATGTTGTGCGTCTAAGTGTTCCGGGAAAGGAAAGTGTTCTAAGCGAAAGTCAGTAATGAGTAATAAACGACAACGTATATCTTTCGCTCGCGTAAGAATTGGAATTTGCGTAGAATTTTTATGTCGACCGAAGTTGACCCGAAAGATAATCTGCGTTCGTAAACGATAAAACGCAGGGTCGATAATATTCTAATTGCTAATCGATTAATTATAGAAAGGATCATATTTTATATGTACATATATGTAATTATATATATATAAATCACAGAAAAATATGTTTTCTATTATTATATGTTATTCTTTCGATCTATCTCTTCTATTTTGTATGGACAGACAATGAATTTTTCTTCAAGAGTTTTCAACGATTCTCTCAAATCTTTAATAATTAGAGTTAAATTACTTCTCCACCGGACGATCCACCGGCCGAATACCTAGTGTCATAAGGATTACAGGTGTGGCCGTATAGTAGATTAGTGCTATCAAAACCACTGCACATCTCAGGCGTGTTGGTAACACACAATGGTATCGCACCGGCATTTCTGAGCAACTCGACGATCGCGGCATCGTAATCTGCCTTTATCCCTTTGCGAGGCAAAGTGCAACCTGTATGACTGCAACCTGCATAGTAAACGTTTATTTACTTCATACACAAGATTCTTTACAAATCGCATTTGGCGTACTTAATGTAATTAATACATACTTATTTAATATATAATTCACGCAATAGCGTCTTTTTTCTGTGCATTTTTTTTTTTAGATACATGTGTTCTTTAAAATGTAAAGATGAAAATGTTGAAGCGATAATATAAAAAAAACTACTCTTACCTTTTACAGCACAACACTCCTTGATGGTAATTGGAACACCATAAAGCGGCTTTTCTTTTTCTAAAGTATTAATATCAAATTTGCCCTCTTTCAGTTGTTCGTCGTAATTTTTTGCCTCAATCATTGCGTCAGCGAATCGTTCGTCAACGACAGCGTTTATGAAAGAGTTTACTTCTTTAATACGCATTATATATTCTTGCACTACTTCGGAACTCGTAATCTGTTTTTTTAAATATATTTAGATACATTTAAACATTGTATATATAAACTTTTTGACTTTCTTCCTATATATTACAAAGTAGAATTTATTTTTACAACAAATTGTAAAAATAAAATTAAGTTTGTCACAATTACATGACACGTATCATACATAATCGGCACAAAACGATAAAAGCTAGGATTTTTTAAAGAAATGTAATAAATGTCTTACCTCTCCCTCTCTGATCTTTTTAGCGAGTTTCGTGGCACTCAACATGTATATGGAACGAGTTATGGGTGGAATACTTGGTGGTTTCTTGTGAAAAAACAACCATATCGGACGAAATACATTATATATTACATTTGTGATACTGAACACTATACGTATTTTCCACAGCATTGCCTATAAAGTAAGCACCATTCAGTTAATGCGTCAGTTGACACTTTATACTAATTTGACAAACAGTTAAATTTAATTCAATCGATTTTCATTTTGAATTTAAGAAATATCTGCGTTTCAAATATGTATACGTGCACTAATTTCGAAACAATGTGCTAATCAGCAAAATGCGTTACGGCATCGAACTTAGTATTACGTAATTATTATAAGAAATTTTATAGTCGTGGACACATAGTTAGCAATACTGGTAGGTGGTCTTGTTGAATTTCGCATTGAATTTCGCGTCACGGTTCGCGGAGCTTCGGATAAACCATAACTTTATCGCATGCTTGACACGCATGGATCATTGAATAACAATGTAACTTCTTTCACAATCGGTCGCGATTAGGAATTTTGGGGCCAATAACTGTATACGCGTTTTGCATTTGCAGCACAAATAAATCCAAACAAGTTCATTCAAGGACTTGTGTCACTTTTGCTGCAATAATACTTATTTGGAAGTAAGACCGTTTTATGTGATTACATCACCCAAATACCAGAAGCGTCATTTGACAATCAAAGTTAGATGTTGAACTAATATACATATACGTATTCTAATTTAAATAAATTTTTTTCAAGAATAGAGAAGATTGCACGCCGTTACTGTAAAACTTTCAACGCAGATCCTAAATCTTAAATCTTAAAAATTATGAATATTTCATATTTCTAAGTATGAATTCATTTAAATAAGAATACGTACAATAAGAAAATGTATTAGTTGAACGTTTAACTTTGACTGTCAAGTGACACATATTTTCTCAGCTCCTTCATAAAATTTTGCTTTTTTTAAACTCATATTGAAGTTATGTACATACAGAATGTTTCGTAACATGTTGGTGTAACTTGAAAAATAAATGAAAAGAACAAAAATTATAAATAATTGCTTTATATCATTTATATTATTAACCTCGTTTGCGAATTACCAACGTGATCGTTTCACTGATACTCATTATAAACTAGTCGTATTATCTCCAACGTCTTCACGTGTCTTATTGACTATTATAAATACTAATGCGTGACGAAGTCATACTATTTCCGTTAGATAAGAATTATTGAAAATGTTTTTGCTGTGTGTGTAACATACACATTATGATAATATCAAAATAACATAAAAATAAATTATGACTGAAAAAAGTATTTTTTAATCATTCAAGAGCTATTTGATATAATTCTGACATCATGATTGACATTTTTATGTTCTGCTTGAATTATATAACTTATATATATGTATACTGAAAAAAACTAAATTTTAATAAATATTTGTTTCGAATAATTCTAAATAAATATTTATTAAATGTAAACATTTGTATTTAATACAAATTCATTAATTTAGTTTAACTATTATTCTTTTATTGAGTAATAAATATTTATTTATTATAAATAAA
>NW_017305408.1:2245044-2249571 GCF_001594115.1 Trachymyrmex septentrionalis
AACGTTAAGCTTTCTCGGAGATAGCGAGAAAATGTCAACGAAAAATTGAATGTAAGATATATATATATATATATATCTTACATTCAATTTTTCGTTGACATTTTCTCGCTATCTCCGAGAAAGCTTAACGTTTTAACATGGTAATAAAGACTTCTCTTTTTCACTGTTTACGACAATATTTTCTGCGAAAGAAGGAATGACTAAACGCTAGTGTAAATTAACTGATGCGACCTGCCCTTTGGTCAAGTACGCTTCGAGACACACGACGTAATACCGATGAAATACCTAAACCTGGATATATACGCACGCGAATCCATGTGTATCTTGAATAATTCAATTCTTTTTACATGAGGTGGCATATACTGACGTGATTTCCTCATTATCAGCTGCAAACGTAAAAAAAGAGCTTTCGCCCAATGATATTCAGCGCGACGCTCACTCAGGTTGTTTCAACATTTACGACAGAGCCTCACTGCATCGAAAACGCATTTGCTCTTATCTAGTGTGATAATTACTTCGAAAGATTAAAAACTCGGTTCTTAAGATCACGCAGTCGTCAGCTTTCTCACCTTTCCCTAAGTGGCATGAGGGCTTGTAGATAATGTGCGTGCTCTTCGCGATTGAGAAAAACGCTTGCTTTCGTGTGCGATGTAACTTGCAGTATAATTTGTTGCAATTAATTATCGTGATAATTATGTTCACCATTTGGAATAAATAGTTTCTTGTAATAAATAATTTTTTATTACTTCTTTTAATTGGCAATCTTGGATGCTGTTTTGCGCAGAAAGGGAGGGCATCAACAAAGTATTATTTATTTCCAATAAACGTCATTAAATTATTACGCATTGATGTGATTGGACTACTGAGCAAAGTGCTTGCTCCGAAATGTAATAAAATAAATGTGTTAATAAGACGTTTATTGAAAAATTAAACACAGCAACATATTAATTATAGTTCGATAGAAAAATGTCCTGGTATTACATCACTAACAATAAATATAAACGATAATTCTTCTTAAAATTAATATATCCGCTAATTAAAATTCCGATTATATTCGAAATATTCGACGGAAAATGTTTATCTTATCGTGTTTTGGAACATTTTCTCTTGACATTCAATTGATATACCTTGTACAGTATCGTTTTGTGAAACGATAAAGATGCTGATGTATCTGAAATTTTAGCTAGATAGATATAAAAATAACTTTTCTTCGACCATCAAAATAATTAGGTCAAACTAGTTGTTGAAATCTTTGCGTTATCATGAATGTTTGAGCATTCTACATAATTATTTTAGTGATCCAACAAAATTATTTTTAGATTTTGTATCTAGTTGAACTCTTAAATACTGCAGCGAAACTATTCTTTCCGTGCAGAAACGAAAATAATTGATAACTTCTTAATAACAGATGATACATATAACTTATGAACAATATTTAAAAATAGTAATCAAACAAGGTTGCTTTTTTCTAATCATTCCATAGAAGTGAGTGTATATCATTGAATTAATTGTGTTTCTTTGCTTACAATATTACTGTTAATAACACCTTTTTATATTATTTGCTTATCGCAGTTATCTCTCATTATCACATACTTGTGAGAAGATAATATATAGATTAAACAAAACCAAAAATATAATCGTAAAATATGTATAAAATCTTGAAGTAAAATAAAAAATTAAAAAAGATTCTGTTCATGTATTTGAACTTAATTCACAACGCGGCATCATCATATCTTGTGGACTATAATTTACATATGACTGAGCTAATTACATATCTGTTTTCTTAGACAAGTTGTTTCGTAGTATTGTCGCATTAAAGAGATCACTATTACATGCCGGAAAGATTGCTGCTGTGGAATAAGAAATCGTTTTACTGCACGTACCGTCAAATTGTATGTTCAATTCAAGCTAATTCTGCTGGATTGTCTTTTTCTAACTTTCAAACTGAAGAAGAACACTGAAAAACGCACAGAAATGAAAAATACTTTACAGTATCACTGCACGTCTACGTATCTATCTTAACGTCGAGACACTATCAGTGTCTTTTGATAAGAAATTTATTTCTTTGGGGGCATGACACTCTCTCGTCGTGAAAAAAAAATACTGCGCGCCTGCGAGAGCGTTCTGGTAAAATAATCTAAACAATTTGTTGAACCAGTTTCGATCGCACCCCGTTTAACGTGTACCATCGACGCGCGGCATAGCGGACTGAATGTAACGATGGTACGACTTGATATTTTAACAAAAGTCGGTGGGGGAGTCCGAGGGACCTCCAGGGTGCCTGTTCTGGGGAACTGGATTTGTGCTCAATACAGTTGCGTGTGGAGGACACGTGATCAGCCGTTAGAAAAACAGATCTGCGTGATAAATATATTTAGAATTGCAAGCAATTGCCAAGCACTAGCAATTGCTCACCAATAGTTGCGCAATCATCATAATTTCTAAACGTCTCCGATATTTCCGGTTATTACTCTCTTCGATAAAGGGTTTAATTGACAGTTCAGGATATTAGATTTTGAGTTTAATTGACAGTTCAGGATATTAGATTAATATTTAAGCTAAATATATATTATTTGAATTTTCAGAAAGTGTGGTTTGTTAAATATATCAGTTTTTGTAATATAATTGCTTTGCACTACTCTTAATCGTACACATTATGTAATGTATTCTTGAATATCATATTACAATGCATTATTGTAATAATATTCAAGTTAGAACTTCCTGACTTTAGCTAATTAGAACTTATTTCCAAATCAAATTTAGTTTTTAAATAGAATTCAACACTTTAGTATGACATTCTAGAAGAATATAATTTTTCTTTTGTAAAAGAGATTAAAATATCTATAAGTCAGAAAATAAAATTTAAATTAAAATTGAAAATTTTATTTTCTTATTTAGATATTAATTTTTTTTAATGAGAAAGAGGGAGATAGAAATATATTTTTATCTTATTTTAAAATGTTGAAAATTAATTAAAAATTAAATTTGTTTTAATTGATTATAATCGAGAAGTTCTAACTTGAATGTTAACGTACGTGTGATTTGAAAACATATTTAAAGCAAAATTTATTTGAGGTCCGCATCGATTTCACACAACACTGCTAAGCTACAATCAAGTACGTTGAAAATAGTAATTTTTTAATTTCCACACGTAATTACTATATCGCACACACAATAATTACAGTACATGCAACTTTTGCTTTCTCCTATAACTGATTCCTTTAAAAAAATCTCTTGATATCAAGAAAATCAAGAAAAAAACTACTTATAAATTACACTTTTTGCACGCATTCTGCATTTCACCAATTTATTAAGCCATAAAAGATTATTAAAAAAAAATTGAGGAAATTCTCTTTTACTCTCTGATATGAAGGAAAAGAGAAAAGATAAACTCTGCAAAGATCATATATTATCATACTAATATTTTAAAACTAAATTATTTCTTTATTTTTTTGTATTATTCAATTTACAATAATTATATATTGGTTTTGACTACATAAAAAAATTTGTAAACATCATGTAAACAAATATTTAAAAACATATAGACGTAATTTTGAAATATACAACTTTATTTTCTTTTTTTTTTTTTTTTATTAATTAATACAATTAATCGTATAAATTACAAATTACTACCGCAGGGCACACGAGGCACCGCGTTGGCGCGAAATGATGGAGGAGCGCTGGTTGATCGGGGGGCGGGGGGAGGGGAGGGGGAGAAGGAGAAGGATTACCGACAGGGGGATCGTGTTGATCGGCCGAGCGGGCCAGCGGGTTCAGCGGTGGGCCGTGAGGGCGCGCTCGCGTGCGTAACACGCACTCGTGCGGGAGGCAGCGACCGATGGCGACGACCGCCGAGATGTGCCTGCGAAGTTACGCGGTGTCCCCGTGCCGTCCTTAGAATCCGCGTTTTGTGTCCCCCTCGCGCGCGGTCCCTGCCGCTGTCCCGTACGTTCTCCGTCCCTCCGCGAGACGCCTGACGACGACCACGTCCTGCCGTCTCGTCGTACTCCGTCGTCGAGTGCGTGCCGCGAATCGTCGCGCGTGAATGCGTGTGTTCGTTGGTGTGCTTAGCGGTGTGGTGTGCGCCGTGTCGAAGAAGTGCCGACCAGATCACGGTGGATCATCCGTCTGTACCGAGCGAGGGGAAGAGGGATATGCGTATATAGGTAAATATACCAGAATGCGTGCAAAAGAGAGAGAGAGAGAGAGAGGATGGAAGAGAAACAAGACGTGTGTCGCGTTGCAGCTCACGGCGAATCGCCGCGAGTACAGGCGAGTTGACACCTCCGCGAGAGCATGGATTCGCGGCTACACCGCCAGTCGTCGTCCCCGAGTCGCCAAGAAGCCGTGCTGTCGTCCCGGCATCGTCAGTAAACACCGACGGATATACAGAGTGAGTCATTGCTCTTTTGCTTTCGTCTGTTCGCTGTTGCTTTCTTCCCTCCTTCGCTGCTTCCGTCCTCTCCGTTTCTCTTTCGCTCTCTCCTCTTTCCTTCTTCCCTCCTCCCCTCCCCCCCTTCCCCCTCC
>NW_017305408.1:2249671-2257663 GCF_001594115.1 Trachymyrmex septentrionalis
CCCCGGCCCCTTTGCCGCTTCTCGATTTGTGACTTGCCGCTCGCAATTTCTCTCGGTACGATACCTGACCCTGACCTCCGCGGTAACAACCGAGAAAGCACCCGAGGCACATTTGTTCCTTCCGAAAAAGGATTCTCTCTCGTTTTGCGTGTCGGAATCATTCCTACCTTGACGGTTTTTGTTCGGCGTAGTTCCGACGAATTTTAGTTTTCGAAGGGGAGAACGAAAGGGAGGGAGACTTGCACTTTTGAGTTTCGGCGTTTCGAAACTTTGTTTACGTTTCTTTGAGATTCCGAAGGCCGTTACCTGAATTTTTTTTAAACCCCGGGGTTTATTGTGGTGCAAATTTCTAGCAGACGTTCGAGCATCTGGACACCGTGTTGCGGCCCTCTTCTCCTATCGTCTTTCCCTCTTTCCCTCTTTCTGTCATCCTCCCCTTAACATCGTCGTCTTGCTTACGCGCGATTTCATACAGCGACATTTTCTCTTCGTGTGAAAAGCTTTAGTTAGAACTGTCAGATGTTTAAAAGGTTTTATGGAGAACATCCGGCAATATTAAAAATGTTTTAAAACATACGATAATTAAAATCCATGAGCATTATTACATGGGAAAAGAAAAGATATATCACAATATTAATTAAACAGCAATTTAATTAAAAGATAATCGTGATGTTAGTTCAATGTTCATTTATTTTAATGAAATAAATATTATATAGCATTTTTATTAAAACATTTAAGATGCATTTATTTTATTAAAACTATCGTTAAAAATTAACAAGGATTATTTTTAATTAAACTGCTGTCGACTGAAGCTGTTGATATAACTTTTCTTTTACGTAGGAATATAAAAATATTTTGAAAACTTTTTTACTGACTTTCTCGTGAATCCATTAAAATAACTCGCGTTTAAAACATCATTATTTTACCGCTCTTCGTCATGCTTCTTAAAGCGCATACTGTACTTTCGATAAATTAAATTGTCACGGAAACATCGACTGCATTTAGCAGCGGAAAAAGCAATTTTGCAACTGCTGTAAAATTCAATTTCAATCATTAAATCAAAGATTAAAGAAGAATCTTATAGTCATATAAGCATAAAGCTGTTTTTTTTCTGCTGTAATCTTTGGTATTTATAGTTTAGAAATCAGAATAAATACAGATACGTATCATTTTATTGCTAGGAAAGCTGCTAACTCAGTTTACTCTTTTCTAAGTAACGATTATCTTCAACGAAAAATGCTTGATAATAATCTTAAATATACTTATTACGAGTTTTAGAAAAACTCATTATTATGTATTTAAGAATTAATTTTCTTTTTAAGAATATTATAAAATCGATCGAAGAAGCGACTTTCTATGTACAATTAAGCAAATCGATTTGTTTTAACTTGATAATCTTGATCGACGTATTAAACTTTAGAGAAGATTAGAATATATTTTCGATAAATTCGATGTAAACTTGTGATAGATTTGCTGGAATTTTTAGAATACTGGATACAGGTGAACTATTACAGTATTATATTTTTCTGTACGTTTTGAAAAAAAAAAAACAAAAACAAAACAGCTCTGTCAAAATCACAACTCTATCGTTTATTTCCAATATCACAGGTGCATCGTTACAATTGAGAATGGAAGCTGGAATTTCGAATCGAAGTGTGATTTTTTTTTTCTTTTTTCAATCTCGAGCTGAAAAATTACATGTAACATTGTTTACCCCGAACGAAATGCTAATGTCGCTTTGAAGGCTCAGTTCGTTAAAAAGTGGACTAACCGAGTCCGCATATACACGAGCCGAACGAGAGAGAGCGCGTGTCGGCGATGCGGATGCAGCCGTGCGTTTTCTCGTGCCGCGGTGGTTTTCTGCGGTCGGTGCTTTCGTTTCGACTGGTCGCGGTGCTTTTTTCTTCGGCCCGCTTCCCGCCGCGCCGCGCCGCGCCGCACTGTCGATGCCCTCCTACTCGTGCTTCGTATATACCGGGTGTCCCTTTAGCGTCACGATCGCCGAAGTTGAAAGAGAATTTTTTCGGCTCGGAACAGGACTAAATGTATATGCGTGTATCCGAATACATAACCGGGATGCGTGTTGTGTTGGCGTAACCTTAAAGAGCCAGCGTAACGAAGAGTCGGATATTTAACGTGCCATTGACATTTTGAGATCCGACCATTTGGGGAAGGGGGGGGAGGGCTTTGATCTATGCCGACTCTAGCGGACTCTCACCCCTGCGCGCTTCTACATCGTATAAATCTTTAAAGCGTGCACCAACCCCATACATCGTTGTTGTCCTCTAACGGACAGTGCCATGCACTCGTATTTCCGGAAGCAAGAAACACATACGCGTTGACATTTACGCGAAGAAAGCGCGGCGCGGCTACGCGACAAAAGCGACGTTGACGTTGACGTCGACGTCGTGCTGCGCCGAAGGCACAAGGCAAGGATAATGATATTACGGCTTAAAGAGACGGCTTAACCTAACCGTTAGTTTATTGGCGTGAAGGAGTCGCGGAGCGTGTCTACATCAAAGCGGCCGCTTCTGAGCTCCACTTTGCCCCCACTCGTCGTCGTCGTCGTCGTCGTCGTCGTCGTCGTCGTCGTCGTCGGCGGCGGCGGCGGCGGCGTCGTCATCGTCATCGTCATCGTCGTCATCGTCGTCTCCTCCGGCTATCCACTACCACCACTAAAGCTTCTCACTCCGCTTCACCGAACCACGGTATGTAAGCGGCACCCTCGACGAAGCACGCTGCCCGCGTAGCTGTATCTATCTATTAACACCTATTAACATCCGAAACGGGACACGCAACTGGCGCAGCCAGCGATCGGTCCAGCGAAGACGCGATTTTCGCGGTGACGCAGTAATTGGTCAAAAGATCATACGAATGATTTTCATTTTCACGAATTTCGAGCGAAAATTGGTCGCAATAATTTATGAAATAAGTTTACATTTCAGGGGAATCCCAAAGCAAAATGATCCGGTAGCCGAAACTCGTAATTTATTTGTATTTAAACTGAGTGTTCATTATTTTTCATTTTTTATTATATATTTTCTCTAACCTTACTTTCCTCTATTTGTAATTTATTCTTTCAATTGTGTGACTTTTTAATTTATTGTTATACATTTTCTCGAATTTTACTTTCCTCTATTTGTAATTTATTCTTTCAATTGTGTGACTTTTTTTATTTATTGTTATTTATTTTCTATAGAGCGAAGAATTTTAGAGTCCAATTAGAATCGCATATAATTTGATATATTATATTTATTACAATCTTTGTTAATTTACGAGATAAAAAGGACTGGTCACTTATGCACGGGGACACCCCGTACATTTGGGGGCGCCGATAAGAGGGAAAGCGAAAATGTTGAGTGCAAAAAGTGCAAGCACCGCGAAGCTACAGACTGTAATGTTTTTTTTTTTTTTTTTTTTTTTTGCAAGAATTACTCAATGTATTCCGTCCGTCAAATAAAATTACCGATAGACGTGAAAGTAATATAAAATCAATCAACGGAATTTGTGTGAGGAACAGCCGCCGAGGATCAGGGTTCAAAATCGAAAGACCTCTGAGAATTCTTGGCGCGCGAGGTATTCGGCTTTGTGAAACGCCGCGACGATTACTATTTAGCCGACCCGTTCTCCTCCGGGGCTTTGCTTGCCTCCTGTCCTTTTATTTACTCTCGCGGTGGAATAGCCGGCTGGTAATAGATAACACGGGGAAATCTGCCGTGGTGGATCACGCGACCGGAAGAGACACGTGGCCACCCTCTGTGAAGGCGCCGGGGCGGGCGAAGGGAGGAGGGAGAGGAACAGCACGCACGACGGTGCACGGTTTGGGGAATCCCCTGGAGCACAACACCGCTGAAGCGTCGTCAAAGTAGCTGGCTAGGGTCTCTCTCATCCTCCTCCATCGGTCGTGCCGTTTGATACCACGTGCTCTGCTCGCCGAGATAAAAAGCGACCGACATCGGCAAAGCCGACGGGGCGGGTGGGAGGGAGGAGGAGGAGGAGGAGAATTCCTCCCCATTTCGATATCAAAGACTCTCCAGCGAGAACCGTTAAAACGATGCTCTTTGACATTACAAAGCTTTCGGTATCCCCTCTTAACCTTTCTCTTTGCCCGCGCGGTGTCGCCCACGCTCTTTCTCTCCACTTTTCTCGAGTCCGTTTCTTGTTTACCGCAAACGCGCCCGGCCGCCAAAGAAAGTGACTTACGTCGTATATACACTCGGTGCCGTCAATGTCGTGTTGTCGCCGCCGACTATAGGCAATATTTTCTCACTGAAATCGCACCGTGGCGTGGGTAAAAGGAGAATCTTTTTAAAGTGTCGCGGCTCTTCGACCTCATGAGATACCGCCTTTCCTTTAATTCACTCTCACGCACGAGCGCGTGTACGTGTACAACGTTCCTTTTTAGCTTTTAAGTGACAGAGACGTCGCGCCTCGATTGAAGATTTTGAAAGAAATCTGTTCTACAAATTTCTACTGTATATTTTCCAGAGAGAAATTATTTTATTATCTTAATCTTTTTGCTCGGGCACGGAAAAGATATTAAATTTTAATGAATATTTATTCGAATAGTTACAAGTTGAATGTTTATTAAATGCAAACATTTTTATTCTCGACACGAAAAACCCTTAATTAAACTATTCATTTTTTTATCGAGTAATTATTTATTCGCTATGAGTGTTTACTATTATAAAAATGTGTATTATAAATTTAACAAATTTTTTCCAGTGGGAGGTATCGAAATTTAAACGGTAAGAATTTTTCTACCTTTCTGCAAATAACGTCACGAAAACCCCCACCTTTCGTACAATAATCGAACAATAATAATAAAGAACAGTTTTGCACAGATTGGATTCTTGTTTTCACTTTTACATTTTTTAATGGCTCGTGAAAAATGTGTGTGTGTAAAATAAAAAATTATTTAAATATAGCTCTCTCTCTCTCGTTACTAATTTTTGCGTTGAAATTTCTTCTCTAGGTCCATTTAAGAATATAACATATTTTTACAAATATATGCCAAACTTATTATATTTAAACATAAATAAACTACATGTATACGTGTGAAAGTGATATAATACATTTTTAACGTGAAAAAAATTACGTATTCACAGAAGGAAATGGATCATCGCGGTATGCGTGATGATTATCGCATTGCTTCTAACGTAAACCGGAAGTATCGGCTGCTCTATGCGAGCGGAAATATCGAATGCTCTCTCTGACGTGATGTCATCTGTTTCGTTTGCAATAATTGCCACTGTATCGCCGGCCAAGTTATCTCTGTTGTTCTCCGCTGTTTGTCCGTTTCTCTTCGGTTCCACCACCCCCCCCCCCCCTCGCCTCTAGGGTTTCTCGTGCCACTTCAGCTTCCTCGGTGTGTGTCGCTTCATCGCCGTCTGCCGTTCCGACCGCTTTGATTCGCGTATCTATCGCAAAGCTAACCGCCGAGCGACGCTAATCGCCCGGTGAATTCGAAGTGTGCTCTCTCATTCGAGTGCTCTCGCTTTCGGACGAACGGGCGCTGTGCTCCTTCTTTCGAAAGTGCCGCGCCGACGAGGGGACACGCCGATAAAGGGCACAATGAGACACAGGGTGTCCCGTAGCTTTGAAAGGATACCTCGACCTCGGCCTATCCGACTAATTCGTTTCGACCAGAAATACGCGGTTCTTTTGTTAAGTTTTTGCAATCCTACCGATTTTAGAGGGGGGGGGGGGGGAAACGGATTATCACCTGTCTGTGTCTGGAAAGTCTTCGTGTTCTCCGAAGTGGAAAAACGTTTCTTAGAAATCGTTTCACTTTCATGCCCACTCCAGGAGTCTTGATGAAATTATTCCAAATAATTCTAATGCAATTATTCACAGTTTGGACATTTGGAAGTGGCAGGAGATGACGTATCGCTTGAGGAGCTCAACTTCGTCTCAAGCGTTGCCAATAATTGAATACGTCGCTGAACGTGTACTGGAGTCTAATGCTGTTAATAGCGAATATTATTTATCTTTACCTTGTAGTAGCTGTATCGTCTTCGGTATATGCTTCTGCTAATTTACGTACTTGTACAGGATGTTTCTGAAATAACGCCCACTAATCATACATTGCTATTCCTAATAAAAAAACTGAATCGAGAGATTCTCTATCATTTTGCAATTTTCGCAATTTTTTTTTATCACCCAATGAGAAAAATGTCTAAAATCGACGTGTAAACTTGAAGGTATCTTTAAGAATTCTTTAAGAAACATCATCAAAATACTTCACAAAGAACACTGAAAGATACCTTAAAATTGTCTTATACATCGATTTTGTCTGTTTATTCGGTAATGTTTAGAAATGAATATCTCATTAATATTTTGGGAAAATTGCAAAATGATAGAAGACTTTTCGACTCGGTTTTTTATTAGGAATAGCACTGTATGATTAATGGGCGTTATTTCAGAAACACTCTGTATATATCGTAAATTAAGTAAGTGCGTAAATTAGCAGATCGGCAATTTTATTAATTTAATTAAAAAATCATCAAGAATAAAAGCCTATAAAGTAAAAAAGTTCTAAGACGGAAGCACAAATTCTTGTAAATAATGCATAAAGCATAAGTTCGGATCTACAATAGACGTTTTATATAATAGTCAAATACGAGAAAAATAATTGACCATGATTCGTCCATTTCTTATTGAAGCTTGAGACTTAAAACCTATTATAGATCCGGCGTAAAGTATAACAAAACAATCAATCAGTATTTTATTTTATAGAGACGAAGAAATTTGATCGATTCATTTTTTAAGCAAAACTTTGTCATAAAACCGTAAACATATCGATCAATTATGATCGAGCATCCTAAAACATAAGCTTTCATGTATCGTATGACAAAGTTTTTCACGTCTCTTGATTGGTTGCAGGACAAAAAATCCAAGAACATCTGTTCTGCACTGAATCAAAACTACGTAAATACAATAAAATATTCATTGAAATTATGAAAAAAATAATGAAAATTGGTCCAATGAATTGTCATAATGATTTAGGTTATAAAACTATTACTAGAATTCATTGCAGCAATGAATATATAGTTATATAAATGAATCCAGTTATTGTATCAATGAATTAACTACATTAAGTTGGACATTAAATCGGACATTGATTAACAATCATTTTATTTGATCAAAAATTACTAAAATTTTGTGTAGTCAATTAATAGATTTGAAAATTTGTCATAGGATACATGTTAGATTTACAATTACATTGCTTTTGATTGCGATTGGTTGATTTTCTTACGACTAAATTTTTTTTTACATTTGATGGCCTTTGAAGATAAACAGTTATATTTTATTTTACGTCGGTTCGATTGCATTGCAATATGATAGATATACGCGTTCGCATAGCATAAGCGGGTTCTCGACGATGAAAACGTAAAATGCGGCACGTAAATTTTTCAGTCACGATACCGGAAACGACGGTCGACGGAGACTATTGCCTCCTTATTCGGCTGGCTGAATCTTTTAACGTCGGTAAGAGGCAAATCTCGTCCCGCTTAATCCCGTGTAAAAGTTTCGGTGTAGGATTTTACCGGTGATCTTTCCTCGGTCTCTCTCTCTCTCTCTCTCTCTCTCTCGAACAAGTCGTCGGTCGAAATCGATCGATACGGCACAAAACTCGGAAAGAGCTATGCATTTTTCATCCGACGTAAAAGAAAAAGCTCGTCGTAAAATCCAGCGAGAGATCTCCGGCGTAATCCGCAGTGCCGTTCTACATTTCCCTGTCTCGGCGCAGTAAGATATCTTAAACTACAGTTTTCTAACGATTTCTTACCGTTCCTCTTTTTAATCCCACTGTGCAACGTAAACGTTTATGCTTTTCAGAGTTTAACCGTGGGATTGTTAGAAAAAGGACTTGTAAGAATCGCTTGCATCACGACTTGATACAACTTTCGATCCAAGTTCAGAGCACGAATTTATCCCGCGTCTCTCTCCTCTCTCTCTCTCTCTCTCTCTCTCTCTCTCTCTCTCTCT
>NW_017305408.1:2257763-2260274 GCF_001594115.1 Trachymyrmex septentrionalis
AGGAGAGGATCCTGCTCGCTCGAACAAGTCTCGCGGTATTCTCCTGTCGTTCCCCGGGCTCCCTCGGCCACGACGGCGATCCCGTTAACGAACGACGCCATTAAGGGCGCATTAACATATAATTTTCCGTGAGAAATTATAGGCGACTCAACGCCGGGTTGCTTTGCACGGTGTTTATTACGCGTGTCCGCTGCATCGCGCGGCGCGAGAGCGAACAGGCCCAGAACGAGAAAAAGAGAAAGAGAAGGATAAAGCGCGCGCGAGAGAGAGAGAGAGAGAGGGAGGGAGAGAGAGAAGCAGGAGCGCCGCACCGGCGTTCGGAGTCGATTGGCGGTGGCGAAGGAGAGAACGTCGGATCGTGATGTGGCTGACGCGGGCGCGGGGGGGGGGAGGCGAGGAAGGGGAGGGGGAGGGAGACGCAGAGGTTTTAAATCGCGTGATGTGTTAGTGCATTCATGCGAATCCACATCTTGCGGAGGGGGGGGGGGAGAGTACCAGAGGAGCGCGCGTGTGTGGGATCGCGTGCGGCGGCGAGATCAAACGAACACGCTCTGTCTCTCTTCCTCCCGCTCTAACTTTCTCTCTCCTTCCATCTGCTCGATTCTCTCTCCTTCTCTCCCTCTCTTCGTCAACATCATCGTCCTCGTCGTCGCGGCTTCTCTTTTCCCTTCTCGGTCGCGCCTGAGCTCTGGCAAACACGCTACCAGTTTCTCACTTTTGCTCGCGCGTTCTCTCTCTCTCTCTCTCTCTCCATCTTTCTCTCCTCCTCGACGACAACGTCGAACCGACACCGGTTCTCTCTCGTTGGTTTCGTCCTTTGCCTTCTGCCCTCTCCTGTTGCCCGCCGAGGAGGAGCTCCAGGCGCGCCTGCGATTCCATTATTATCGCCGATAGTTTAATTTCCATTAATTGCCGGGCGCGTGAGTTTCCCATGGATTCTGTAAGATTAAAACGCTAACCCCTTTTTTAAAAAAAACTGATATTATATACCTGAGGGAACTTCGCTACGCGAGCGAAATTACTGAATTTTAAGAACGACTCGAAAACTTTGAAAACATTCTCGTAATTAATTGCGTAATTATTCGAGTTGAAAAATTCTGAAAAAAATTAATACGATTTAAACACTTAAAAACTCTTTTATTCCATGTTTATTCATTATCTAGCTATATGGAAATATAAGCAATTTATTTGAATATAGTATACAACGTTGTATGAAGAGAGCGAAACTAAAATATTATATTTCAATCGTGTGAAAGACAGATTTTGTCTGGAACGGGTGAAATTAGTCGCGAATTCCGTTTTAAGAGAATTTCGGAGTAATGGAGTCGTGTACCTGACAATCTCTTTAAATTTACCAAAGTCGATAAGACTTGTCGGGCTGCCAGCTGCTGCTGCTGCAGTCGAATCACGCAGCTGGAAAATGTCATTTCAAATGCACGATTAAAACTTGATCGAAGGCACCGCGCGACTAATTCGATACAAATTGATTATCTTCTTGAAGAGAGAGAAGAATGTAAGAATCTGACAAAAATCTCGCATTTTTCCCCCAAGCCGGACAGACTATTATAAAAAGAAAACATCTCATTTTTTAAGAGAATGACGTGGTCCATAGCTGTTTCGAAAGTATTTCGCCGTGTATCCGATATATCGAAATCGATAGAGGTACAAAAGAAAAGAAGATTAGACGAGGAGAATCGAATAAAGGGTTTAATTTCATCGTGAAGAGAAATTTCGAGAGTATAAATTTCTCCATTTTTTATTATTTTTTTTATTTTTTTTCTTAGGACACCTCGTGTATATATCATTATCTTTCAAGATCGGGTGTCATCCGGCTTCTTTCGTTGACGATCCGACGTCGGCCCGGTCAAACCGCTGACACCTTTCAAGTCGCCGACTTTTTTCCCCTTACGTTTCTTCACTTTTCCGCTCTCCCCTCCCTCCTAACTCTCCGACAGCCTTCGGTCTTTCGTATGTTTTCTTTGTCCTCTTCCCGACTGTCATGCGAATTTGTCGCTTTATTATCACATCATTGTGTGTTTCTCCAACTGCATATTATTTTTGTAAACAAATACATGTTTTATCAGCAAATGTGTTTTAATGTTTTTTTTTTTTTAGTAAAAAAAAATAATATTGAAATGCATCTCTCTTTCTCGGCGCAATAGTGCGAAATTTTTTTTGGCGCATTTCATATTACAGATAAAAAGTAAGATCTTTAGTCAAAATAAATCTAATACGTATACACGGAGAGAATTTTTTTTAATTTACTCTGAAAATATGATAGCTGTGGCACAATGCGATATTCTAAAGATTTTTGCCATACACTTCAGTAAAGTTTCACTTATTTTTATATTTTATTCTAGTTGTATTAATGATGAGAGAAAAAATAACATTCCTCAAAATACATTGTTGTCCCAGGATATATTTTCAGGATAAATTGTAAGAAAAAAATTCTTTTCGTGTATGATCACTATTTATTTTTTAGATTATTACTTCATTAGAAACGTTTACTGA
>NW_017305408.1:2260374-2261581 GCF_001594115.1 Trachymyrmex septentrionalis
TTATTTTCAGAATAAATTGTAAGAAAAAATTCTTTTCGTGTATCACTATTTATTTTTTAGATTATTACTTGATTAGAAACGTTTACTGATAATTTAATAGAAAAAAACTATTAATAAAGTCGAAAAATCTGAGTTTTCCGTTTAAAGATCTTAAGAATTTGCCCTTGTACCTGGACCCTATCACTTTTTTGTACCGCCGCTTCGTCCACTAAGACCTCCCTTTCTCTCTCCTTTGAGAGAGAGAGAGAGAGAGAGAGAGGACCGGGCAGTGGCAGGAGAGGAGATCGGTCTGCTTGCGAAGGAAGGTGGAGAAGAAGAACAAGTGGGGGGATGCAGCATGATAGAGAAGAAAAAGAGAAGCATGCTGCAAGAGACAGAGTGAGAAGGAGAGACGGAGATAATGCTCGCTCTTTTCCTTGGCTCCTACGGTCACTGTAGTGTTCAGTCTCACCGTGTACGTTGCGTAGGACACACAGGTCCTACAAATCCGGCCCTTCGTCAACCAATCCTTTCATTTGCCGGCGAAGCGTTTCGGTTTTTCTCTCCGGATTATCATTGTAAATCGTCCATCGTGAACACATGTCTATTCTTCAGAAACGTGATCGTTGCTGTTAGTTAAATTAAAAGTATTTATTTCGTGTGTGAAGTTCTAGAAGAGAGATCATGCTAAATATACGTTGATGAATAATTACGCGTGGGTACAAATTATCGTGTCATCGTAGATGTTTTAAAAATAATTGTGAATGTTCAAAACCGAAGGTGAAGAATCATGAAGGGGAAAAAAGTAAACCTTCAACCGATCGTCCATCGTCGTTCTTATTCGCAAGGAAAATATTTCAGATAAATCGACGATCCAGGTAAACTTGTCGCGAAAAAAAAAAAACAAATTCCGATTCAGCTGACTCGACTTGTTAGATGACGCGCAGTTGTCGCGAGATGATTACCGATAATGAAAAATGAAGGTAATTTTAACGCGGAAGTAAAATCGACTCTATGTGATCGGTTAGATTCGTGAAGAAGAAAGAAAAGAGAATGTACGTCCGACTACGGGAGACTTCGATGCCTCCGTCTGGAAAATCTCGGCGCGAGTGATGCTGCAGTCACCTAAGGCACGAGATTCGCACGGTGTTCGATAGATAACAATCGTTACGATATTTCCGCCGAGTCACGATTTACTCCACTAAAAAAAAAAAAAAAAAAACCGGGG
>NW_017305408.1:2261681-2268985 GCF_001594115.1 Trachymyrmex septentrionalis
AATCTTGGCGATAATTCAAGGATGAAAATAATTCTGTGCAATCGAAAAAACTTCTGAAGCACGTCCCTTCTTCCGATCCTCTAAATAGAATTTTATTCTCTTCAACATTTACAAAGTCAAGGAGAGGATTTGATTTGTACAAATATCGTTCCTGTCGTGGACTTTTGATGAAATTTGATGGAAGTGTATCGACAAAATTAAAATTTAAAGAGCAAGAGGAAACGGTGAAAGAATAAAATTTGAATTTAAAGAGGAAGAAAAGAAAGAGTTTGAGTTTGTAAAGAGAAAAATCATTTCTGTGTGCATTGTGATAAATTTTCTTGTGAAACACCTTTGTGATAATTTTGTGTATAGCCGGGGCGAGATCATCGAGAATGATATCGATTTTATCGGACAATTGCTCTTGGCGGTATTTCAAAAAGGGCAGGTAGACGAGACGTCACGACTGATAGTCATCGGCCACGCACGACGACGATAATGACGAACGAATCGCATCGCTGAGCCTCCATGAACCGGCGTGGAGTTAAGGTATTAATTGTGGTGAATTAGACGGGAGGCTATTAATTACGGCGCGGCAAACGGGATCATTAATTGCGACACCTATCAAACGGGGTGAGGGAGGGATCCTTCCGCTCTGTGCAATCTCACTATTATCACGGCATAATATTGTTATGTAAAGTGCAACCTAATTGCTATCTTCCTTCTTTGCTAGATTTCATGGTTAAAGGGACACGTGAATCCACATATTTAAAATTTCAAGTGAAAACGTTGAAAGATCAGTCTTGTCCATGAAGTTACAAATTACTTACACTCTATTGTTGTCTGTTTATTTTTCACATTTGTACACGTAACAAGTGTTACAATTATACAAAAAAAAAAAAACTCCCAACATTTTCGAATTCAAGTACATATTGTGCGACATAACGTTTTTTCTTTGTATACAAATACAGAGCGAGGGAGGAAGGATTGCTTCCTAAAAAAATAACCCGAGACGCACATCTTTTAAGTCTTTTAACTGAAGTTTTGTCCTAACTTACTTTGGTCATCTTTTAAATACCTACGGCGACATTGACGTGGCCCAACTAAAAGGTGGAAGAATAGCATAGATATTTGAAAAACTCGAGCTAGGTCAGGTAGTTGTTTGTTAAGGGAAGAAGGGGAACCGGCTTTGGTTAATACCGCGCTGAACGTCGTCCTTGTCGACGCCGCCACCTGGGGTGAGCGGCCCTTCAGAAGTTCCTTTGAAAGATTTGCAGCTCGAGTAGTATCTTCTGTGAGATGATGTGCGTAAAGTCATCTGACGATAACGGTGACACGCCTTTGATCGCTTCCGCCTTGTCTTTTACCGCGCCGATGTAACCGTCCTTACTAGTCATATCGATTATCTTGAACGAACTTGTTCTTAGATCGGTATCGTGAAAAGATATTCGATTTTATGAAGGTAGAGAAAACGCAAATGTCCCGTGAACGAGGCGGCGCTTGTTCACTTTCGGTCGCTTTGAG
The DNA here is from genome assembly GCF_001594115.1 of Trachymyrmex septentrionalis. Lineage (NCBI taxonomy): Eukaryota > Metazoa > Arthropoda > Insecta > Hymenoptera > Formicidae > Trachymyrmex > Trachymyrmex septentrionalis. The sequence goes on from NW_017305408.1 coordinate 2,263,185, forward strand.
TTTAGCAGGTCAAAGCTCTTTTTAGTCTTTTACATATACAAAATAGATAATTCCATGATTCTTTGTACGAAATTTTTTTTCTCCGCGCAAAATAATGGTTTGCGTTTTTCAGCGGAGGAAGCAGCTTTGCAACTGTCGTGAAATTCTTTGGTCTTGCCCTTAATTCCTTACTGGATCTAAATGTAAAAACTCGTATAAATCGATCGTAATAAAGAATTTTATAAAAGTTGCAAATCTCTCCGCTGAACGCAGCCAATGCTTGTGGAGTTATTACTGAGGGGTATAATTATATACGAATATTAATAAGTTTACGAATGATACAATTAATTGATAATTATCAGTTACGTTACTATTATATTGAACTACTGGAAATGATAAATCGCGAATCCATTAAGCGATATAACTAAATTTTCAACCGACTAATGATAAATTATGATTTATACAATTATAATAGGCGTGAAAATGGAAGAATATTAGTGTAAGTTAGGAGCGGCGATATCGGCCTCTCGTTTGTTTCTTTAAGGGATCGATGGTCAAGGTCTCTCAAAACTGACCCGTGTTAAAAATCTTCAAAAAGGATGTCCTACGGCTGTCGCGTTGCGAGAAAGCGAATCTTAAAAAAATTCGAATCTTTATCATAATAGATCGAACTCCCATGTGCGCGTGCTCTGTAAAGGCGACCACAAGAAAAGAGACGAAAAGGAGGGGGGGGAGGGTGAGAGGGGAAGGGGTCTCCGGACATGTCCCCGCTCTCTTGAGCGCGTAAAAGAGATTTTGCCGAGACGTTGCTCTCCTCCGACGAGAGACCGAAGGGATTCTCGCGGATAGAGAGGAGAGGAACAGAGCGGGGATGGAGAACAAGGAGAGAAGAAAGGAAGAAAGGGAAGAGGGGGGGGGTTGGATCGCGCGGGACGGGTGCAGTGAGGGACGGAGGTGCAGAGAGGGTTAGTTGAAAGGGTTAGAGAGCTGAATGGGAGCCGTGTGTGTATGCTTTCCTCGTTTGAGAAGCCTCGTATCGCCCAGGGCCGTAAGGGAATCGCACCGCGCCACTGTCCTAACGCGCATCGTGATAAACCACTCGCATGATTATTTAACACCCGTTAAGTGCGCCTCGCGTCGCAACGACGGTTTTCATTGCGACGATGTTTGGCTTCCTACAGTCGTATATGGGCTAATAGCAGAGCGGCCGATTGATTTTCTCACCGGTACTCGTATGAATTTGAATTGGTGGCGGAGGGTTCGATGGCATTTCTAATACAGGGTGGCCCGTGAAGCGTCGATTAATTAGGAACCATGTAATATCAATTTTTGCCAATGACTTCTAATTCTAAAGCCTATTCTACAATGTGCTCTTTGTTTCCTGTTTCTTGCTTCGTTACCTTTGGCCTTTTTTTCCCCTTTGCAACCGTTTTATCGACAATTGTGTTTCCTGTCTCTTTCGAAGTTCGTTAACTTTTATCTCGGGCGACATAAAACAAAAAAAAAAACAAATATATAATGAGGCTCGAAAGAATCTATTAGTGAAAAATGTAAGAAAAACCCATCGGAGCCTACATCAGCTATTCGGATGCACAAAAATTCTTTATTTTTCGTGCGAATGTAACAGAACGAATAAAATATACGTTTCAACCCTTCATTTCGAGTTCTTATCAATGTAAGATATAAATCGAAATTACATAATTGACGGAAATTCCAAGTTGATGATTCCCGACAATTAGAGTTCGTTTTATCCAAATGCCAAATTATATATAAAACAAAAAACCGTATGAGAAGCAAAAAGTAGATGTAAAAAATAGCAAAAAGCAAGAAACAGAAAAGAAAAGGTACATTGTAGAATAACCATAAGAGTTATAAAAAATGAAGAGTAAGTTAAGGATGTTCTAGCTATACAGTCCCAGATAAAAGTTACTCAAACTTGAAATTCTATACTTTTACAAGTTAAACTATGCGCCGTATCATGTAAACTTCATCAAATCATTTAATATGATATTTGGCATTACAAATAAATATATTTGTATTTTTCTAATCATCGGTAAAAACTTTTGGACGTGAATTTTTCTTGAAATCAATCGCCGAAAAAAAAAGAAAGATGTGCCGCGTATTAATAACAATTTCATATACAATATATTAACTCATATTTTAATATGAATTGTACTAAAATAGGTCAACTGATATAGATTTCAATGATTTCTTTCCATCAGGGATACTCCATAAGAATTCATACAAAATTTAATTGAATAACTCGTAAACTAGATAGAGAATCGACTTCAGGTTTTACATATATCTTTTGATAATAAATAGAACAATTTATTAAATTTTCGAGTTATTGTCAGTTGACGCTAGTACATCCTTAAATTAAGATAATCAATATTGACAAACATAAATACGTATGCAAATAAAGAACGCGAAACCTGGAAAAACTCTAAAAATCAATTGTGATGAAATACTTTCAATTTTATAAAATTTAATATTACAAGGATATACATAAAAGTAAAAGCTGTTTTATGATCGAAATGAGGATGCGGTATGAGTTGAATTTTCGGTTCACTGGATCGGTATCTCGATCCAGAAGCGAAGAGGACGTTTACCTGCCTGTAAGAACGGTTCTTCCTAGAAATATCCCGGAATGTTTGTGGAGGATGCTGCTATCTTTCGCGGAAGTTTTCCTCCGTTACGAGAAAAATTTTCGTTCAATGCAATCTTAATAGGCTCTAATTCCGACGCACGAAACATCTTTTACGATATAAATGTACAGTATTGAAAATCAGATTTGTGGAAAATTACTGCTCTCGACTCCGGGACGTATCACGTTATTACATATTACGGTTATCAAGCGATACATTCCCCGGCGAGAAAAAATTCCAACTTTACGTTCCCGTTTTTTTCATTTCGCGCTGTATAAGAGCACCGCTCTATAATTAGAATTTCAAACGCCTCGAAGGAAAAAAAGGGGAAAAAAAAGGAGAAACAAGAAGAAGACGACGCGCTTTCATCGCCGTTTCGATTCGTCGTCGGTGACGAACTTGTTGGACGCTGCATGGGCATCGGACCTCCGGTTACGCACTCGGGACACCCGTTAGACCGCGCGACGCGACGAGGGAAGGGCCCCGGAGACTCTCTCAGCGGCGCGGCGCGGCTCGCCGAGCAAGCGAGCGAGCGAGCGAGTGAGGCGTTCCGAAAACCTGTAATTACGGACCCGGCGTACATCAAGCGGTGCCGCCGCCAGTCGCCAGCCGCCGGCCGAGGCCTACGTCTTCCGTCTCTCTTTTTATATCCGTTTCTTTTCTCCGCCTTTCTCTTACCTCGCTCTCGCGCTTCTCCACCATCTCCGGGCCCCCTCTCCCCCCCCCTTCCGTCTCCTCCCCCAGGGCCGTATTCCTATAGGGTACGATCGAACTGCTGCTCTGAACGTTGGGTCTGCAAGATGGACACCTGTATAGCAATTTATATTACAATTTCAAAAAGAATTATTCTTTACTCTTGAATCATTATAAGTTGTAAATTGCTGTTTGATTGTACGTATAAATGCCCGTTTACGATGGCAATTAATAATTCTTCAGATTTATTTTGAACAAAGCTATAATGTTATGAAAATATAGTTACATACGTTTCTTAAAGTAGAACTATTTTTATATCGTTCCTATATTGTTATATATATTTATTCTTATATATTGTAATCTTTTTCTTTGTAATTATGTATAATTTTAAATTTTTGATAATATTGGCGATAGTTTTTGATAGCAAGCATGAATACATGAACTGTGGCGGTGTTTGGGGGATAGAAAGAAATCGTGATACGGCATTGCTTCTCTCTTTGATTTCTTTTTCTCCTCTTCTCTCCTTTTCTTCCAAAAGTACCGCCGTACCTGCGTCGAGGACCAGATTTACCTATACGCCTCTCTTTATTCCGCTTCTACCTTTTCGCTCGTGCTTTCTTCTCGCCATGTCATTCCGTTTCTCTTCTGCTTGCTGTTGGTACTCGTTTTGAACCTTCCTCTGTTTAATTTGAGCGGCATTTCAAGCTCTAGGTTGGCGAAACATTTTCTTTCTTTTTTTTTTTTACCATATGTACATAATGATCGTTGCGATAATATTCTTAATTAAGAATTATGGAATTTTTTCGTTAATTTAAAAATCAAATTATAAATTCAATTAGCAATCTTAGATTCATATTAGTGGATTACATTGTTTAAAGATCGATAATCGAGTAATAATGAATATCATGCACCACTCCCTTTTAAATAATACTGCAATTTTTTTATTATTTTTGGAGAATGATTACCGATTGATGCGGATTGGAAGAGAGTAGATATTGGTAGCGAGCAGTCGAGAGCAGAAACTCGCGGTTTTCTGAGGGATTCGTTCGATCGCGACGCACAAAAAGCCGGCATGTCAGCGGCTGCATAGAGAGGTGTATCGCCGGATGGCCTTTAAGATTTCTCTCCGTCCGTTGTTGCCTTTCTTCTTCGCGCTCTCTCTCTCTCTCTCTCTCTCTCTCTCTCTCTCTCTCTCCCTCCATCCCTCTCTCCCTTGTCCGCGTCTCTCGTTTTTTGAAAGAATCTTAATCGCTCGCGCCGATAAACGACCCTCGCGAGAATCGGGAGCGACTGACCGGCGGTGGCTGGCCGTAGTCGTTCTCGCTTCTAATTCTTTCCAGCCACCACCGCCACTCTTGATTCTTTTAACCTAACGTTTAATTTTAATTAGCATTCAACAAAGACTTTTATTACTCTAAGATTTTTATCGAATATTTATTATTCTAATAATAATTAATATTCAGCTTAAGGCTCCTGAATAGTCCATCACAGTCATTTTGAATCGTAACGTCAGAAGCGAGAAGTGATACGTTAATTTTTATTACGTACCATTTATAAATAAAGACAATTTGGATAAAACAAAATGATGAGATTGCTTTGAAACATTTGTAAAAATTGACGAAAATTATATGCTTATCCCCCCCTGACAGTCAGTAAATAATCGTAAAAAGTGATAAAGACACATGAAGTGCTTTTATTCAATGCGCATAGCGTAGCTTATTTTTACTTACGTATGCCTTTTATCACTTTTTACGATTATTTACTGACTGGGTAGGAAGATAAGCATAGTTTTCGTTCATTTTTACAAATGTTTTAAAGCAGTCTCATCATTTTATCCAACTTGTCTTTATTTATAAATGGCATAAAAATTGACGTGTCATTTTTTCGTTTCTGACGTCAAATTCAATATGGTTGTGGTAACTACTCAGGAGTTTTAAAGCTTTGTGTAATAATTTTAATCTTATTACCATATATTTTCTTATTCTATACACTGAAAAAATATACTAAATTTTAATAAAATATTTAACAGATTGAAAGACTCTTCCTATACAAAATAAATAATAATAAATAAAGGGCAAAGTAAAGAGTAAACATATTTTCTTTAAAAGGTCACACAATTAAAAGAATAAATTACAAATAGAGAAAAAGTAAAATTATATAATGAAAAAATAAAAATTCAGTTCAAATACAAATAAATTATAAGTGTTGGCTACCGGATTGAACTTTCTTCAGACATAAACTTTCGAAAAAATCGCAATACAAAATTTATTATCACAAATGTTCGCATATTCATTATGTTTACAGTTCGGGTGAGCCTTGATATAGAGCTCGAAATTATTCACGTACGTATTTGAACAGTCAAATGTGTAACAGATCTCTTGGAAAAGTTATAGTTGATAAAAAAGATAAAAAGATTTTTTTTGTAAGAAATCTATCTTTTTTATCAACTAGAATTAGGATAAATGAAAGAATATCGCGCAATGA
>NW_017305408.1:2269085-2283183 GCF_001594115.1 Trachymyrmex septentrionalis
CTAGTTGATAAAAAAGATAAAAAGATTTTTTTTGTAAGAAATCTATTTTTTTTATCAACTAGAATTAGGATAAATGAAAGAATATCGCGCAATGACAAGCTGATTGTAGGATACTTAAACATAGAGAAAATTCATGGAGAAGTAGATTTGCTGCGAATCGTCACTCGAGTGGCTTCGGATGAGCAAATCATTTCGATGGTCCTCCGCGAGACGACGATTTCAAAGCGCATTCCCGACAATCTCGTAGCTACGCGACATCTCACACGGTAAAAAAGAACAAAGGGCTTCGACAATTCTCGTCTCTTCCTTCCTCTTTCCGCTTCTCATGAAGGGAACGTTTTTAGCGAATCAAGAAATCAAACGCGATACACATTTCATATTTTAAGGATGAGAATATCGTTTTGTATACATATTGTTATTATATGTAATATTCTGTATGATACATATTAAAATACTGCATGAGATATTTTAAATCTCGATGTAGAATTAAATTTCTTGGATGTTTATAGGAACATATTTGCCTCTGTATTTTGGTCGAATATAGTCTTCACCATTTAAAGCTCCTAAAAATTAATTTCAATAATTTTAATTAATAAAGACCTTTTTTTTTTGGTCTTTCCTCTCTTTTCTTCGTTTAAATTCCTATTGTCCCTACGATGTACATCTATCTATGAGATGCCGGTACAGTTACTGGTTAATCCCATCACTGCATTTTCGTCGGTAACATCGCTGCGTTCGGTAGACGATGGATGGCCCTTTATCCACTCTGGGACATATCGCAGCGACAATCGTTTCTCAAATTGTATGTCGGTGACACCACGTGTCACCATGATCTCGTGATTATCGACCGCATCGCGTCTCATAACCTCAGTTACCTGCACGATCGAATGATTAAGAATTTTAATTAACATTTTTACGTTTTTAAGGATTAAAAATTTTTTGAAGACACAAGTGGATCACCCAGTCAATTTATTGCTGTCGATGTTTGTCAATGTATTCATTTACATGTTAAAATTGTAGAGCGTCGAGTCCGGTCAAGTTTTATGTATATTTATGTAGATTATGAAATTACAGCGCAGACTCTTTTGCATGAGGCATAAGAGAAACAATCAATTAAAGTCCTTTATTTCACTTTGATCGGTTGATTCTCTTATACTTTATTCATTATGCAAAATTCTGTGCTGCAGCCTTTAAGTTTAAAAACGAAGTTCTCGCACAAATTCTTCGTTCAAAATCCAAATTCGATCAGATTCAATTAGCTATCAATGGTATACCAAGGCACAAAGAGCGAATCTCTCAAGCGTCATTTTTACGAAACAAAAAACTGTAGCAGAGATAGAAAATCCAAGGGTCAGATTCGGCGCGACACGTTATATAGGTCCCGGATATCGGCGGTGACCGGAAGCCGCGCGGCACGATTTCTTTGTATCTAGAATCGGAAGTTATAGGGGCGTAAATTTTAATATCATTCGTGTCGGGGTGAGAAAGAAACACCTCTCGGTGCGAAAAATTCCCTTCTGTCGGATTCCTCGCGACACACGGAGGAAACCATATAGCACGCTTCGGCAAATCTTAATATATCGTCGAACTCGTGTCCCTTTTACGCTTTCGCGGTATTTCGTCTCAAAATCCACGATAATGCCACGTCGAACGCGATTTTACGCTGGACGAATCGCGATTTTATTACAGAATCTGCAAGGGAAGGAACCGTAGTATTTTGCAAATCTTTATGGTAGTGCCATATGTGAAATGTCGAGAATACAAAAACATAAAAATTACCCTATGTACATATAAATATGTTTTTGTTGCAGCGCGAGCATTTGTTTTTTTTATTTATCGTCTAAATGTTAAAACTCTTTTTACAATTGTAAAATTAAGCGTAAAATCGCTGGATTTAAGGAGATCAAAGTTATCTTAGTTACTTTAAACTCTCAGCTTTATCAGGAAACGCAAATTGGTGAATTAAAAGCCAAAAAAAAAAAAAGAAAAAAAGAAAGATAAAAAAATTATCTCGGACTTTTACGCGAGCGATCCCTAATGGAAATCGGATTGCGCCGAACTGGGAAAAGGTTTATATATTTCCCAGTTTTGGGAACACGAGGTTAAAGTCATTAATGATAAAATGGCGACGATGGATGTGATGGGCTGGCGGGAGCACACACAGATAATCGTTTCGTAATTCGTTAACGCGCTCGTGAAGTCTAACCACCAGGTGCGGCGCGAAATATAATAATTTTAATTTGTGTCTTGTATCACGCCTCAACCTTCTTTCCTCCTCTCATTTTATTCCTGCCTAATGACGTTCGTCGTTGTAATTATTCGACGGAGCTAACGTATGTTTGGCGAGAAAGTAAACTCGCGAATTATCAGAATGACGATACAAATCTTCTTCTCCATGAAAAGATGAGCTTCGTTAAATCTAAACTATTCTAATCATTCCCAATTTCGAAATATAATACTGAAATTGTCTGTGTCGATTTTATATCATATATGTACATTTTTTAGAATATATTCGAAATCCCGATTTTTGGCAATTTTCGGAAAATCGAAAAGTTCTCGGAGATTCAGAAAATTTTTTTTAAGAGAAAGTTTTTATCTGTATGGAAGCTTAGATAGTGCAATCTTCTTATCAAGAATATCCTGATAACCGATACGTAGGATTTTGAATAGAAATAGATATTTCAAGAATTTTCGGAACCTCGGTTATTGAAGGTACAACTTGGATATTTTGGTTCTTGGAATTTTAGATGACACAACACCTTGTCAATTACAATCTTCTAATTCTTTACTAATTTCTTTACAAAAGTTTCAGTTTTCCCGAAACTTAAAATTATAATAATTTCAGAATTCTCTCAGAGGTTTCAAAAATCTTTTAAAATTTTAGATAGTGCGACTTTCTTGCCAGTATATATTCTAATACCGTGTCAATTTTTTGAGATTTAACTTTTTTTCGGGGAAATTTAAAGCTATAGAAATTTTCTTAATTCTTCGAAGTATTTTGTGTGTGGAAAATTCTGTACACATTAAATTATTAACACAATTATCGAACTTCCTAGCTTCTCTTTCTGTTTATGTGTTGAATTTGAAGCAGTGAGTTACTTTATCTTACGCAGGAAAAACGAACGTTTCCATATCTACTATCTGCAAACGATCGGCAAGATAGATTTGTCGGTGAATTTCAAATTGGTGTCACTGTCGCTATAGGTGGCGGCACCATTTTGATACAACAATGAGACTCGAATATTTCGAGCTGTACGTTACGATTTCGAAAGATCTCTACGATCGATACTGATATCGACGCTTTTCGACGGATCGAATGCGGATTCATTCGTTCCGACGCTTGACAGGCAAAGGGGGGAGGGGGCGAAAAGTACAAGAAAAGAAATGCAATCCGGCGATGTGCGTCAACGGCGATTGTGTCGTGAGGCTTACTTTGCCGTCACGAGGAGGAGATTTCGCCGAACAAATCGGAAGCGTCTATTCGCCCAACATTTGAGAATGAACTCGAAGAGATTGTCAAACAATGAAGAGATGTCTGCAGTAGAACTGATACGGTTGGGAAAGCTTCTTAAGTTAATACCTCGTGGTCGCTGTTGCTGACAAACATTTTCTTTCCCTTTCATCAGGGAATATCGCGTTCGACCAGTCCACCTTCCCCTCGTTCAGAAGAGGTATAACTGCAAACAAATCGAGGAATTCGCTGATTATTATATTTGGAAGCATGCGAATGGCGTGGGTGCATTTGAAACGTTCGAGCTCTTTCTCTGTTGTTACAATCCATTGATAGCCTAAATACACTTTGTTTTCTTTCTTAATATAAAGAAAAAAATATTCACAAAATCAAGAAGTTACTTAGATGCAGAAGAATCTATATTTTTAGCTGCAATAGATTCTTTGGCTGTAGTTATAGTTCAACAATAGTTATAGTTCAACAACAATAGAATAAAGAGGTTTATATTTATTAATAAAATTGAGATATATTCTTCTATGATTTTTTCTAGGCTAATTTATGGTTGAAATGTGTTTATAATCAATTCTGCAAAAATCTTTGGTGTCAGAAATGTATATGCAAACTAGAGATCTTGATTCATCTTCAGCGACCAATCCAAGAAAATACTTCGGCGAGGCATTCGACATAGGTCACAAGGAGTCTAGATGCTATCCCTACCCTGCCTATCGCTATATCAGTGTGGCTTCACAGTCCTGGTCAGGACGCAGCCTTGGTTCAGTGTGCCTCCAGCAGTGCTATCGAAGCCATCGAAAGCATCCTAGGCTCATTCTTTATAATATAATAAAGATTTAGTAGTGTTTGTGGTATTGGATCAATTCACGTTTGTCAGAATCACAATAGATCTTTGTAGACTTAACAAATTTGAGAGTTGTCTGCGTTAGATTCACCACCACGATGGTATGTATTCTGATTCTTCTTCTTTTTTGATTCAGGTAAATGTGCAGTGGAGCGAAATGATTGACTATGACAGGTTTTCATTTCATATTTCTGCCTTTGTGTGAGTCAGATCAAGTTTCGTATTCATTCAAGAGCTATACCTTTTCTTTCAATAGCCCTATGATATGATAGCTTTATGTCAAAATTATTTCATCGCGAATTGTTTTGTGTTGGTGATACAAGTCGATTACGCTTTGTACATTTTTGTGAATGTGTATAGAGTATTCTTTTTAAGTGCGTAATCAAGATTATGTATTGTGTATGTTTCAAGTTTTTTAGTGTGGTTTACGCTTCGATATGTTATATTAGTGCAGTGAAAGCAGTTCTTGTGAATTAATTATGTATACAAGGGGTAATATCTCTTGCTCAAGTGGATAGTTGTACATTTGCTGCTCAGGCTGAAGTATGGCCCCATATATGAACTATATTTCAATGCCCTGTCATAACAAAGGAACAAACCCTAGAGGCATAATAGCCTTTTTCCCCTGATATTGCCTTACCTCATAAACCTATTAATATTTTTCCGCTGTGTTAGAGCTCAATTTCAGTTAATAAAAGGTATTAAACTCGCAATATAGATATAGACATTTTTGGAACTGACAAGAACTTTCAATAGATTGCGTTATAGGTTTTGTCGATCAATACCACACAAATGGTCTGCGCAACAGACCAATAGGGGTTGTGCATATATACATGTACATGCAAAAATTCATCCTTCTGCGCAGCCTGCCAGGAGATGGTCTATAGTTTCTCCGCTATGCTCCACCCTTAAAGTTCCTGACAACAGAAAAAACTCCCTTAGCTGCTTAATTGAGAGATATGACTCACCACAGAGCTCGATCGATCCAGCATCCCAGATTTCCTGCCTTTGTTTGCATATACCCACTCTGCTCTTACGCAAAAATATGACTGTGTTAAAATCAATAACATTTAGGGAACGTAACTGTTATAAATATGACTTTTATTTTTATTTTAATTCTATATATTAAATGAATATGCTCTATATGTCATCTATAAATGAGATATATATCCTGACAACTATTATTCCACAACTATATTTCCACTTTAAAATATATAATTTTATATAGTTTAAAAATACAACATGTAAAAATGTAACATTTAAAATTTATGTTATAAAATTTGTTTATTTACTGTTTCAGGTTGGGACTAACCATGTCCACTAAGAGGCATCGCGGGCAAAAGTTAAGCGTAGATAATAAAGTAGTACATGAAGGCCGTAATAGATAGAATGAACGCATTTCGGCAAAACGAAGCGCGTTGCTTCAGTGAAAACTCTCCTAGGCCGCCAGTGCCAGGTAAAAACAAAATATTTGAATGATAGAGTAGAAGAAATTACATACTAATGCATACACATAAATAATTATATCAGACTATTAGCTTACATTTTTTTATCTTTTTAGAAATGTGATTGTAGCTCTAAAAATGTATATTTTTTAAAAACATTTTAAATAAAATAATTAAACATCTGTTTGAAATAAATTTTTTTTTTTTTAAATTATAATTGCTTGATTTATATTATAAGGAGAATATATAATTGAGATATACTGAAATATATTATAGCGAAAGTTTTGCGTATTTCAGGAGAGGAAACTGGAAACTATGTCACCCGGATCCGTCCACAAAGTCCCGCTCTAACGCCAAGACGCTCTTCCTTTGCGACATCGCAAGCCTCCGGTGGTTGCGATGTTTCGGCGCCGTTGGGATTCGAACCGGAGGGTTGTTGCGGAACCACTACCATGGAGAGCAATTCGCCCCCTGCTTACGCACGGTGGGCGAGAAGTCTGCACTCCCTGTTAGAGGATCCGATGGGTTTAGAGCTGTTTAAGAGATACCTAAGTCAGGAGGGGCATTTGGATCCACTTAATTTCTGGTTCGCCTGCGAGGGCCTTAAAGAGCAGAAGGACATGGAGAAGATCTCGCAATTGGTGAAGCTCATCTATCGAAGGTTTTTTCTCAAGTCGCAGTTAAGCATACCAGAAGATGTAATGAAAGAGGCAGATCGACGGGTTAAAGAGGGTCGCGCCGATCACAAAGTGTTCGATATAGTGCAATTAGAGGTCGAACGACTGATCAACGAGACGACTTATCCCAATTTTCTTCAATCTGACGTGTACCTGCAGTACATTCAATCCTACCAAATTCTTGATTCCGGCGGTTGCCCGAGCTCGAGTTCAGGTAGTCGCGAGATGTCTCTTTCTTGCGGACCGAGTCTGCTGCCCACCGTGCATGAAGACAGCGAGTACATCGGCACCGGTTGTGTACACATGCACAATTCGCACTCGACCGGCGAGACGCCCGGAGAACTGAGATTGACCAAAGATATGCTAATGGTTACCCAACAGAGTAGAGCGATGGATGTACGACCGAGGCCAGAAGCGTACGCCGGGTAATACGCTTTTTGAAATGAAATTATCGAGTCTTATTAAAGTGTAATTCGTCATTTGTATAGTACGCTTCAAATCAGTCCTGCGAATGCCTTAACAATGCTTCTTTTCTTTTGAAGCTTGATGTGATGAAACTTGCATATAATCTGAATTATATTTTAAGTTTACATTTTGTTACATTACCAATTCCCGAAGCGATTGACATCGCTAAAAATAAATTATTTCCCTGAATAACGTTTTTGATAGTTTGTCCATATGCAGGATGTGCAAAATTTTCTTTTTTGTTTGTTTGATAAATAACCTGATATTTTTATTTGTATTTTATTTAGTTGTTTTTTGTTTTGCTATTTTGCGTGGCACTTATAGCCTTTACTTGCAACATGGGGCTAGTCCGTATCACATGCACGTACCATCCAGAATGCACGCACTATATTCCTCCTACAACCCAGTATCCAGACAGGATTCCGAGCTTCAGAGTTTAAGCAGTGATGCACGTACCGAGGTGGACAATGTGTCCCTCAACGACGGATCCATGTAAGTTATTTTTATCTTTTTAATTTTACATAGCATTATTTGATTTTGCACATAAAACAGAGAGTGGGATTTCTCCAACTTTCATCTTGATCATTCATTATCAAACTTTATTACTAATCCGTATGTATTTGTAACTTATCGCCTACAGCGATAGTACGGGCAGCAGACAGAGAAGCAAGAAGCAATACAGCAAGCAATCTAGTAGGGCAATTAAAGAATCCGCGAATATAAACCGCGAATCCATGGCGCATCATGTTGTCCCACGAACCCAACGTATAACGTCTCCGAAACAGATGTCGCCGGCGCAATTCGCGGAAGAGCTCAGGCAAAAATTGGAGATTGTACAACGAGAGCAGAAGGCCCACGAGAAACTGGAGAAATATCTGTATCAAGAAAATGACTCATCGATCGGTAACGATGCGTTGGTAGAACCTTGTGGACCTTCCAAGTCTCTGGGTGATGCGCTGAAGGAAAAGTTGTCCATGGAGGAGGATAGCGATCAGGCTATTCTCGACGAGCACGTATCTCGCGTTTGGTCAGATCAAACACCTTCAAGATCTCCCAGGCTTTCACCCGAAAGAAGGCGCCCTACTCACAATTATCCACGGCCTTACAAGCAGAGGAAAGAGAAAGATATGGACTCCACGTTCTCGGTAGACAGCGGTAATATCCATGACTTCCAAGAGGGTAGCGACCTTGTTGGAGCCGGCTCTATGAGTTCACTGGGCTCACACCTTCCCAAATCTAAATCTGTGCCATCAGATTACGGTGATTTTCTTCACAAGCAGGATCTGCATGGTCAAGGTAAATATAATAACGACATACGTATGTATTATGAACGAATTGTGACTATCGATAAAATAAAATGTTATTTTGTGCAGGTCACGATCAGAGATTCCGAAGGTCCGACATGACGAGACGATCAGCTACGAAAAAATCGATGACGGAGCTAACAGATAGCGGAGTAAGCGTAGTCAGCGATGTGCAGCCTTCCATAAACAAGGAAGTTCGTCTGATGCCTCGGTTTAAAGAGATGGACAAGAAGATTGATTTAAAGCATAGTAGTCGCCATGGCAAGAGATACGGCTCACGTAGCGGGTCCTTGGAAAGGCCAAACAGAGAACCATGGAGTATGGGAGTTCCTGCTCAACCGTTCGTTGCTGATCCGGGAATGCCACCTCCGCCTCTACCTCATACGGTGAATAGGAGCTGTTCTTTTCCCTCTTTAGGTTATCAAGAGCCGAATGTGTTACGAATAACTATGTCACAGGAAATACAGTTAGAGGAGACTCGTAGAAGACTACAAGTGGAAGAAAACAGAATGCGCGCTAATTGCAAGCGACACCCCACCGTTTCGAAACAGCCGTACGAGTTTGCGTCGCAGTATCAACCGTACGTCCAATCCAACCAGTCTACTTTGAGGAAACCGAAGCAGGACGACTTCACCACTGTTGTGTTCAGTTTCTGTGACGAGCAATTCCCTTACAGGACCAGAATTCCTGGTCACTACGTCACGTTGAAGCAGTTCAAGGAGTACCTTCCGAAGAAAGGGAGCTATCGGTAATATATACATTGTTACTTATCGACAGACTAAATTTCATGTATTTTAATTACTTTTTTAAATTATAGATACTTTTTCAAAACGGAATGCGAAGACTTAGATACGAAAGTTATACAAGAGGAGATAACGGATGATGCCGAGGTCCTGCCACTGTGGGAAGGCAAAGTGATGGCGCAAGTTAAGGCGCTTGAGTAATAGACTGAATAAAAGAAAACGAAGAAACAAAGCGCGTATTCTGACCAAGTGCCGCAATAAATATTATTTAAGTAATCCGCCACTAAGTCGGCGCTCGGTATTTATACATATATACATATTAACGCTTGTCACGCGGCCTCTTTCTCATAATTGCCTAAGAAAAGTAGTTTTTATCGATGAAAAGGATAAAATATCGAATCGAGCAATATTGTTTCGCGCGTGAACATTGCGAAAAAGCATGAAAAAAAAAACGGCCTCACATCAAGTTCTGTCGATCGAATGTCCTCGAAGAAATTTTTTTGTAGGTTCACATCATAAGTGCAATAACTTTCATTGAATTTCTTTCCGCTCAAATATTTTTCAGTAAGATTTAGTTAGAAGTGTTACTTTATTATCGATCATGCTAAAGTCTTGAATGTGACTTGAACTCACTTCAATGACATTCATTCTTGAAGAATATTTTATCATATTGGACATCTTTATCTGAAGATAGAGGTATCACAAAGGAACCAAAACGTAATATATTATGTTCATCGCTAAACAAAATCTTTATCTAATTTATTTTTGCGCTTGACTTATTCGCTGTTTCTCTTTTTACCAATCGGATACAATGTGTTTGTACGTCAGCACAAGAGAATTAGCTCTTGCACTGTATTTACGTTTCTTAATAATACTGAAGACAATCACTGTTTTCTTAAAGCAGTAAAAAATGCAGTAACGATTTATTCTGGTAAAGATGATTACAAATACTGCATTGGGCATAGCAATGATTGCAGAGAAAAAATGGTCGACGTGCACGGATCGAGAGCTCAGTCTTAGGGTGATATTCATAGTCGATTCTTATATTCAAGACTATCTTAAGTAGAGATGTAAAAAAAAAAATATTTTTTTACTTCGGAAAAAAGTATCGAGTAAAAAACTTAATTGTAAATAACGGTATTTTTTATCAAATTATCTAAAATTCATGAAAAAACGTGTAGTTATTTCAATATAGTTATTTGAATGACAGATATTTTATATTTAAAAGCTAAATAAGTTAAAGATGTTATTAACACATAATACTTTATAAGCATAATAGATTATCGTTTTGTCACATTAGTTATAATTCTACTCTATATTTTCATTATTTCGTATTTTATATTTTTTTATTTATTTTGAGACAACATCCCAATATAATATTGATTTAAGAGTAACTAGAGATTTGATGAACGTTGTCTCGCAAATTTAAATTTAGAATATGTATAATTATAATCACAATATACGACAAAAACCGTGTCAATTAGTCTAGGAGAAAGTATTATTTATATTAATAACAGTACGGAACACTTACTTAACTTTTAAAATTGAAGTACAGTATAAAACATTATTCATAAGTAAAGGCAAGGTATATTATTTATAGTCGTCGATGTTAAACTATATTAATCGTTATACTATATTTTAACTGTTTAATTATTTTTACACAGAAATCTTATGGATAAATGCAAACGATTAAATTCTGGAACAATAGTACAGCGTCGAAATGCTAAAAAAGAAAAAAAAATATCCGAGTAAAAAATTGTCAAAGCCAAAGGGAAAAAAATCATTATTTCCCTAAAATATTCTAGACTTTTTCCGTCGTTTACATCTCTAGTCTTAAGTACAGTCTTAAGATATCACGAACCAATTCAGAGAGCCATATTAACATCTTAAGATATTACTTAAGATGATCTTGGAAATAAGAACGGACTATGAATACCGGTCTTAGTTCGCAGACTAACTTGCGCTCGGTATCGCTGTCGCGAGAGGACTGGATCGATTCTCCATCTTCTCGGATTCGCTTTCTGAAAATGCCCGATTTTTGTTTTCCTCGCGATAGCGAGATCACTAGAACCGACATCCGATCGACGGCGACAATACAATGAACGCGGAACAACATGCATATGCATCTTAACACGCACACGCACCTTAATTTTTGTTCGATTCCTTTTTCAATAAAAAAAGGAAAAATTCTGTAAAAATTACACCCGCGCTGGCGAACGGCGCTGCCTCTTGCAAGTATTGGAGGGAGATTACTCATTTTATATTCAACTGACAAAGAGACTTCACGATGTAATATTAATTGATTTCAACGAAACTCGTTGTAGCGATAGGTATTCACGTCGAGTGTTACTGAGGATAAAAGGATAATAGCCACTACTCAAGCGAGAAAATGAAAGTTAAAAATTTCGAGCGCCTAATAAGCCAGTTCAATAGATGGTTTGATCAAAGAGTGACTACTTCTAATAAATAAAACACATTTCACATTTCGTTCGATGCATTTTTCGATGCACTAAATGAACGAATCTGACAGAAAAACGGAAATCACTCTGTCCCGCGAGAATCGAGATATTAATTGTTAAAGTTGACAGATATTCAGATTAAGAAATTTATCACATATCGAGGACATTGAGAGTTATACAAATTTTGTTTTACAAACACAAATTCTCTGCTTTAGAAATACAAATTTTCTTCTTTAAACACAAATTATTTTTTATATAATTTTTTTGAAATTTCCAACTTCGATTTTCTCTCTTGAGTAGTGACTTTTCACCCAGTAACACTCAACGTGAATACCTATCGCTACAACAAATTGCGTTGAAATCTATTGGTATCACGCCGTAAAGTCTCCTTGTGAGTTCAAACAAAAGCAATACGTCCGGATAATCTTTCGCACTTCATTTCGATCGTCAACTAACTAGAATTTTTGCCGGAGACTATACAATGTGTGGTTTAAACTCTTGCATGATATTGGGTCTCGAGTATCTTATAAGGTATAAGGTGTCTTTCTCAGATAATGTTATCTGTCAAGATATGCCTACTTAGGAGCAGAATCAGATGAGAGATTCTGAGAAAACGTTAACTGTGACGATTGAAGTCTTCCACTCACCCGAACTCGTTCTCGTCTATGGAAGGATTCAAATTAGCGATCCTACTTCTACTTGGCAGCTCCCTGCCCTCTTTTAAATTCTTTTAATTTCGTTCGAAAATCGCGCTTATCGAAGAAGTTTTAAAATTTGTATTTCGACAACAAGGAGTATCTTTCTAATATCGCCTCGGAGTCATCGAAATATCGTTATCACGTACGTGTTTGCCTTTAACTCGAGTATTTCTATTGATTGCATAATTTGGGAAGGCCAGTCGCTTTTTTTTTTTTTCTTATTAACCACGGAGGATCCTCCGACCATATACGATTCCGCAGGAAAACAACAGGGGATAATTGTCCAAAATATGGCATTAGTCGGGTTATTAGCTGAGTAGTTTTCGCAGAATTTCCGCTGCTCGAGGATACGCGTGTCGTTCGTCATCCGCGAGTTTCCGCGCGAATAACCAAAAATGGTGCCGAAGAAATTGCCGAACGTAAGCGTATTGAATTGGAACGTTTCGACGTTTTCAGTTTACCCGCCTATTCTGTGGATTCAATTCCAGAGCCTTCTGATGTATCGACAAGGCTTTTCCCTGCTGCTGCATGGCTTGCAAAATTTTTCCCTTCCTAATCCAGCCTTCGATGAATTTTGGATCCAGTTCGACAACTTTCTCGCAATCCTTCAAGCCGAGATCAAATGCCGCCAGTTTAGTATAACAGGCTGCTCTGTTACTGCAATACTTGGGATCGTCCGGATTTCTTCGGATCGCCTCGGAATGATGTTTAATAGCGGCAGGATAATCGCCATCTTTATATTTTTGATTTCCCAGTTCCTTTTCCTCTTCTGCTTTAGTCGGGTCGATATAAGCCTTCCTCTCTTCCTCTTTGATTATTTTGTCTATATCCGAGAGTAAGGTTTTAATCTCCGGCGTTCTGTGCTCGGGCATAGACTTTTTGTAATCCCGCCCTAGCCTGCTTCCAATTCTCCATTTTCTTATAAGCGTGATCAATTCTCGTAAATGCTTTTGGTTATCAATTTGAAATCCGCTCTATTTTCTCTACCGACCTCGATGGCTTTTCTCACATTGAGCGATACATTTCTGATAATCTTTCTGTTCGAAGTACACTGCCGCTATGTTCAACAAATAGATGATTTCTGTCAAATCCAATTCCACAGCTTTGTTATAATGCTCTAAAGCCTCCTCGAAGCTCTTCTTCTTGTAAGCCTCGTTACCAAGTTTCTTCTCTTTCAAGGCTTTTCTCTTTTCAGGTGAAGGGAAGGTGGGGGAAAATGTATGATTACAAAGAGTAATTTCTCCAACCCTACAATTAACAGATCGATCGCACGTGATATATGGAAATCCGGATCGGCTAATTTAATGTTTGGTGGAAATTTGAACGAATTTGGCGGAAAAAATCTCCGAGGAAACTAGATCCGTAAATGCCGGTACTATGAAACATGCTCAGCTGTTTGCTGAAATCATTATGTAACGATTGAAGAATAACTTGTACGACACCTTTCGATTCGATGCGAATATCGTTAATCGCGCTAAGAGACCGAATGTTTAATTACTTGTACTCTTAAACGCTCTGCGAGAGACTTAGCGATAAAACTAGCCGTGTCTAGTAAGGCTCGACATTTAATTACATAAAATGTGACATCGCCGCTAGACTAGTTTCTCGGCCACCGGCTATTTCTGTTAGTCATTTAGATGAGGTAGATCCTGAACTTGACGCTTCATAATTAATTACCGATTTTTCCAAATGCAGAAGCGTATTATGACGTATTTGGCAAACGGTGCAATTCGAAAATTTATACGGAGAAAATTTATTCGCGATCGCGAAATCACTAGAACCGACATCCGATTGACGGTGACAATGCAATAAACGCAGAATCTTTGATGAGAGAAGATTAGGGCTCGCAGGCGCTGGAATTGCTTTTCCGATCCACCGCGGAATCGCCAACACGCTTGATGAAAACAAACTTGTCGGATATTCTTGTGTCGGGCCTGATTTTTTGATACACATAACGCCAATTGTTTTTTTTTTTTTTTTTTTTTTTTTTTTTTTTTTTT
>NW_017305408.1:2283283-2287751 GCF_001594115.1 Trachymyrmex septentrionalis
TGTATCGATATCGCATTTTAGTCTAATAAAGTAGACACTGTAGATACTATTTCATGAGACACTCTGGAAAGCATTAGCGTGATCACGTTGTCTCAATATTTGACCCTTGGCGTCTGACACCGGAAATTGCATTTGTTCAACTTCCAGCGTCAGATCGCTCGGTTCAAAATTAATCGCTATATACATGACACTGCATTATTTCAATGCATTTTTTACTGTCCAGCGTCAATTTTGATCGCAGCCTATTTTGACGCTGAAAATGGGCGTCAGCATGAAAAGGTACCTAACGTGAAAACTATTTGAGCGGAAGATCAGAGTAAGATCAGATTCATACTCGTCTCATTTTTTTCATTTCAGGCCTTTTATCATATTTATACTTTTATAATTATTCAGGGCGGAGAAAGAAAAGGCGAATTCTTTAGAATTGAGATTGACTTTGTCAATGAATTTACACGACGGACAGTTCGCGCGACAGCGCTTTATTGTACATAATTAGCATGTAATGATTTTTGATGACAATGCTACGCGTTTTGTCGGTACGGGTTTTGCCAGATGGAATTATTGTTATAATTTTACCTGGCGCAATACCACATTCATGGAGTATAGTTCGGGCGAAAACGACAACGTCGAAATATCGAAAACGTTATGACCGATTAAACAATTTCTTCCTCTCGAAAACTTCCCATAGTTCTCCAAACGACTGTACAAAGGTTCGCGTAGTTGATCGCCTTAATAAGGTCTGCGTAGGCATTAGACTTACATAGAAGACGATAATTATTATACAAACTAGCATCTAAGGAAATATATTACGTATATTTCATGTAAATACAAGACAAGACGTCGTCTCGTACATAATATATGTAATATATTTTACATATATGCGCGGTACGCGAAAATGCGAAAAAAAAAAAAATTGTGAAATCATGTTTTTTTTTTCCTCCGTTGTGCCACTACCGTCACCGTTGCATCATCGTCATCCATTCAATATTGTGAAATAAATTCACCGAGCGTAGCCTAATAACGGAGCGATATTTATAGTATGTGTCGACACGTAGTTGGCGTCGGGACGGGAAAACCGGTGGAGAAAAGATCATTAGCGCTTAGATTGTAATAACGTTTGTATCAGGTGCGGAAATATGTGCCTTTTTAGTGCAGTAAGATCGAAATAAGTCTAAGAAAGAAGGTTAAGAAATATTTATAAATTATAGTACAGGGGCCCAATCCTGATAGGAAAAAACATTGTGTCCGATATTAAATCTCGTCAAAATTATATTCACGCCGATTTGTCTCTCGCTGGGAATATCAAGTTTTATTTCTTTTTTTTTTTTTTAAGACTATCGAAATAGATCGAATATAATAAAAAAAAAGATATTGTATAAAAAATTAGATCTTTTATTGAAGAAAAAAAAAGAATAAAACTTGAGACTGAAGGGATTAAATTATAACACAATTGTTACATTGTACAATGTAAATTATTATATTCTACGAAAAATGCCGGATGGCCCTCGATCGATAGTTCGACTTTATAATTTGTCGAAGCCCGCTTCCTACACGTGATTCCCGGGAAAAAATTGATTTAAAAAAATACAGAAACGATAAGTATACTGCGTTTATTTACGAAAACTCGCACTTCCGCAAATTCTTAACACGAAGACGTTCATATTGAAGGCAACATGTGCGATCGATGACAATTTGTAATTGTACGTAATTGAATTATTAATTATATCACGAACGTTACAAGTGTTCCTGTACCTAATTAATTAATAACGATTATTATTGTATATCAAAAATATTGAGAATAATAACGCGATTTTCACTGGATCAAATAAATCACAAAATTTTATTCTGGATCCTGCACTTTCATCGAATAACAAGGATGCTTGTGATGAAACAACAATTCATATAAAAGAACTTTCTTATTGCTCTTTAAAAAACGTAAGAATCACATGATTTAAGATTTCATAATTCAATATACCGCTGCAGTAATAATACAGAAAATTTAAAGAAATTCGTCTAGATTAATATTATTTACAATTAGATACAATTTTCTTAGAATATTTTAACACTATACAAAGTTTAATAGTTAATACTGTATAGTTTTTCAAAATTGTGGAAATCCCACAATAATTTTTGTAAAAATAAAGGTTTAAAAAAACGGTGAAACACATGTTTCACTTCAAAAAGCTACCTTTTGACATCGGTGCTATTTAATCAATGTTTTAAGGTGCACGAGGATGGGAAGGGTGATGAAAATGTCAAGGTGCACGAAATTTCCACTTTTGAATGGAGTTTGTAGCGACTTAAAATTGTCAGCATTTTAATTACCATCAAAGGCCTTTCGGATAAGCCTCCACTTGATATCTAGTGCCATCATCCCTTCCGCCTTTGCACACCTGTGGATAGCGGTTGATCAATACATATATCAAAAAGTAGCTTTTTCGAAATATGTATTTCACCATTTTTCGATATTTTCGTTTTTACAAAAATTATTACGGGATTCCCACATTTTGGGAAACGCTATATATACATTTTCTCTTCTCTTTGTTATAAATTCATATTTTATTAAGAGTATTTCAAAAAGTTTGTTCTGTTCATTTGTCCTATTCCGTTTTTCTTCAAAAAAAAAAACAGATTTATATAAATCATAGTCTGAGAATTACGTATATGTCTAACAAATATATGTAAAAGTATAATAAAAGTATTTAGCATTTTTCTAGTAAGATATCGAGGAAGAAAAATGCATTTTTTGTAAACAGTAAAAAGTTTGTGCAAATATTTATGGTCGAATAAATTGTCCATGCACGTATGCACAAACACAAATCGCAATTGTGATGCGATAATACCAATGAATGTTTTTTTTCTGTACTGGTGTTCGCAAATTCGAGACTGACGACGAGAATCGCTCGAACGGTAGAAAGGAATCACAAATCCTCCATCATTAATCATTAGTTATCATAACTATAACTTGAAAGATCACTGTAGATGTGATGATAGATAAGCAGGATTGTATGGAGCCTGTTTAGCGTATGCCTCGTCGGTGTATGGTGGGGGTTGCGGCATTGCTAAAAAATTAAATAAAAATGATTATCTATTTGAGAGACTGAAAAGACTGCATTTTTCCTCGATATTAAAATAATACCAAAATTCAAAATACTTGTACAAAGAATCAATTCTCAAACATATGAAAAGTTAAACAAATATTTTTTTTATAAATCTTCATAAATGTGTTAGATGTTAACTGTTTGAATGTAAAAAATCTGAAATGTATATATAGAAATTTTGATACCTGTCAAATCCGTTGGATATGGTGGAACATAGTTTTGAGTAGGTTGGCTAGTATAGTTTGTTGGAATATTTTGAGTAGGTTGGCTGGTATAGCTTGGCGGAATATTTTGAGTAGGTTGGCTAGTATAGTAGCTTGGTGGAACATTTGCCGGGGACTGAATTACTTGCACAGGTGTCTGAATGTCTGCAACAAATATTTGTGTAACGGATACGTAAAGATACGTCCAAGTATATCTTAAGTTTGTTTCAGAGACAGTGAGCAAATTAGCAACAAGACTTAAAAATTATAATGAAATCAGGACAAAAAACGAAATATAATTTATAATATAGAATTTTTAAATAGATCTTAAACTTAAAAAAGTAATATTTGATAAATTTTTTAAATGTGCTTTTATTAAATAACTTATTATTCGATTAAAATAAAACAATAAATTATGATGTATTGGTGATAAAATCGGGTTGTACACAATTTGTAATATTTTATAAAAAAATTTATATATTTAAGCTTCTATAAATAAAATACATGACCTATATACTAACTATAAAATTTAGTTATCGAGTAACTATAATATTCATAGAGGCGAATCTAATACTACACTTAACGTCATGAATATATGCACATGTGGAAGGAATGTTTATTTGAACACATTGCATGTAATGCATTTGGAAGGTGCATTAATCAAATAAAATTAAAAAAATCAATCTACATACGAAGTGTTCCATCTACATATTTGCTTAGTGGTAATTAATATCAAATCTCATATATATGTATATATATATAAAAGATTTGATAGGACTAGCATATATTTGAAATATTTTTATGTAAAACACAGTTTTTGTATACTTTGTATTCTGTATTTTAATGGAGCACATGAAAGTATTATGTATTTTGTATTTAAAATAAAAAAAAATAAGTCCTTTGTACTTTGTAATTCAAATAATAATATTAATTGTCAATCTTAGTATTTACAAAATACGAAATACAAAATACTTTCAATCTTTCGTTAATACTGAAATACAAAATATACTTTTATATGCTGCTATGAAACACAAAATACAAAATATTTGCATGTGCTGCGTTGAAATATATAATACAAAATACAATTGTCTTATAAATACTATTTTTCAAATAAAAATATTTCAAATACATATAGCCCTGTATATGTGCACACACACACACACA
>NW_017305408.1:2287851-2296645 GCF_001594115.1 Trachymyrmex septentrionalis
ACACGTAATTTGGAACATTTCATATGTACATTTTAATGAGATATGCTTAACATTAAATGAGACATCGTTAAACTAACAAAAAAATATCAAAACGCGATTTATATAAAAATATACAGTGATGTAACACAGCATTTCATACGTACTATTGTACGTTATACGCGAGGTTATATGTCTCAGACTTATTAATTTCCACTACACAAGTTATCTTACATCTATAATTGGAAAATTAGATTCTCCTTATAAGAATATAGCAATTGAATAAGAATTTAAATTTAAATCTTCTACAAAAACATTCTGCTATTAATATTGTAAAAAATATACATTGGCATAATGCTGTTGGAAGACAGTGGCAATGAATCATCAATATCATTGCCATGAGAATTATCTTTAAATTAGGCCGTTCAGAAGCAACATAGACTGAACGTTCCATATATCTGAGGATGTATGGAAGAAGTAATGTTACGTTTCTGCTAAGAGACATAACATAAAATCAAATAAGATTGAAGAGATAATGCTGATATTCTTATAAGAAAAAAATATACTTTCGCAATGGATATATGTATAGTAAAATAAGTATACATGTTCCTCATGGGAATTAGTTCAATGTTAGATTACATATAGGAAGCAGAATATAAATGAAAAATTTATCAAATATTGGCATACAAATGCTCTTCGTGGAAGAAACGTTGTGTTGGAACGGTATTATGCGAAGCCTGGTCCTAGAAAGAATGATGACTCTGTTACTTGCCAATTCAGAATTCATCAGTATATGTATTTAATTTTATTAAAAAATTTATCTAATATTCGTTATTTTTATCGCACAAAAATATTAATAAATTCGTGATGTTAAATATCTTAGAAAAATACTTCTATAAAGATAATTGTCGCTGTCTCTAACACAAACTATAATTCATTGAAATCCATCGATTTATATTTGTTTCACACATAACGAAAGTATTAAAAGTTGATTCATTTAACATTTAGGAAAAATATGTGTGACAACTCAATATTAATGCACGAAAATTTAAAAAGGAAGACGTACTTCCATAGGTACCTTGAGGACGGCGATACCAGGGACAGCAGCCACAGCAGAAGCAAGATATGCAGCCTATTACTGCGAAAATAATTCCAATCACTATAGCTGCTACAGGAAGAATGAGACTAACTCTATAAAACAATAATATATCCTTATTAAAGAAATATCTTTATCTTTTATTAGTAATTATTAAGTATTATCTTTTATTAAGTAAATTGCTATCCTAACTAATTCTATTATGTTATTTTACATTCACAAATTATGTAAAAGATTGCGCGTGTAGAATTAACATATTACATATTATTTACTTAAACTATATGTTACAAACGATTACGATGTTTTACCCAGTTGTCTTTGCAAATTCCAACAAAGTGCAGCAATAAGACTTTTTATTCTCCACATCGACGCAGCAATAACTGTTTTCCTCTGGATCAAGTAGTCTTGGGCATGTAGTAACCCAGTGGTCGAAAATGTTCCTTTCCAAAATTTCAAAGTTACAATCTAATCCTAAAAAGAGTAAACAAAAATATTTCGTTAACATACAAAACTTTTAAAATACTAACTGTTAAAAAAATTAAGAATTAAATTAATAACGAAATTAATAACGTTATTCTCCAAACAATTCTGAATTCAATACTATCTTAATTTTATCTTAATAATAATAAATAATTATTTCCTATTTACAAACTATAGGAATATTTAGCTGCAAGAACTGGTCAAAGAATTTCTGAACTTGCTAGCGTATCAGTTAAAGAACGTACGGTTGCAATTTATGGTTTACATTTGTACGTAAATATTAAATTAGGGAGAATAGAAATCTACAATGACACATGTATTTTTAGAAAAGGAACTTATCAAGTTTCGTCCGTCAATGACCTAAGAAGTTATTGCTTTGAATCCATTTTTACTGCCTCGTAAATTTCAAATCTTTTTCAATAATTTCTTCTATTTGTTCATTACATTATTCTAATAATAATACTTTTTTAATCATTTCTTTTCTTTGACAATAAGCTTTTTTATCTCATATCACATGGTACGAAGCAAAAAATGGTTAAAGTTAATAAAATAATCCAAATTAACCCTTATGTAGCCAACCAAAAAATCTTGTACCGGGGCCAACCGAGGTACCCGGGTACCTCTATACAAATTTATGGCTAAAAACGTGCTGTAGCCTTAATTATCTTTATCTATTTGATGGATATTGATTTATTTACAGTTGACGAATATATTCTAAGCTAAATATAATAGTATTATTGTATATAGTGACCTTTTGTTATCCTTAGTCAGATATAAAACGCTGGCAGCTATGCCGTTACCCTCTTTATTTCGAAGGCCAGGTGCATTGAACTAAAAAGGTAGGGAAGTAGAAGGATCTCTACATTCTTCTATACCTGAGTAATGTTCTAGAATATTTTTGAAACGAATGTATACCCAGTGTTCACAGATTTAGAACGAAACGTACGGAGGTGGGGGAAGCTCCAGCACTACTTTTTTTGAAACTCGAAATTTTTTGTGAAAATAAATAAAAAAAAAACTTTCTAATGCATAATTTTATAGGAAATCGGTCAAATAATGGGGATCCGAGACGATTTTAGCCAATATTTTTAAGAAAAAAAGTTATTCAACAAAATGTGCGACCATAGGTACCCGGGTACCTGGTTGGCCACATAAGGGTTAAAATATACAGTGTCCCAAAATAATCGCCAAATATTTCATGAGCAAGTAGAGAGGATTAAACTGAGTCGAAAAGTCCTTTAACATTTTGCAATTTTCGCAATAGTTAACAAGATATTAATTACAAAAAATTACCGAAAATTGGTCTTCAATAATTTTTTACTCAAGTACTATCAACTTTACAGAAACATTGCAAGAGACAAAAATTGTTTATTTTGTTCTTATAGAACTCTAAGAATTTTTTTAGAATTTTTTCAGAATTTTTTAATATCGTATTTTCTCATGTACAAATAAAAAAAATGCAATACTAAAAAGTTCATAAAAAATTCTGAAAAATTTTTTTTTCCGTACAAATATTTTTAATAAAAAAAAAACAGAGTTCGTGGTATCACATTATGATTATTGAATTCCGCGTATATTAAACATAATCGATCGCTGTGCGTGCACACATTTATACACACGCGAAAAATATGCGAGCGTAAAAAAGAATCGAAGAAATCTCTGCAAATCATAATCACACATTGATCTTAATCAATTACTGCTAATACTGCTAATACTGTCAATTATAAACTATAGTAACACTTATTACAAGAGAGGAATAGATCGATTGAATACAGTAATCTCGACGTTACCAACATACATAATATACACACAACGTTCTCGATAATAACATTGTGTTATCATAAACAAACAGATCATAAACAGTCAATTGTCAGACAATAGAGTTCACAAGAAACCGAAGTCGATAATTAGCAAAATTAAACTACAACAATTAAAAAGCGCGTCTTATTAACAGGAATCTGTGATAGAAAACATTTGCCGTCTATATAAATTTATCTTATCTCACTTCCTTGAAAGACCTCCGCCTAAAGAGTGATTATTTCTATTTATAATACATCATGGCATTCATAATATTACATGTATAAAGTAACACTTTTGAAGCATAAAGGAAAATTACATTGTCGCATTAAAAAGATATATATAAACGAAAATTAAAAATGAAATACGGTATATCGCGTTCATATAAATAAAAAATCAAAATTAATATAAGCTTGTTTTAAGAAACTTGGCAGAATGTGTTTTTGTGCTAATGAATAACTAACAAAAAATTTAAACTCGTGTTTTGTTTATCCACAGAGATCCTAACAAATTTAATTCCAAGCTAATAAGCCGTTTGAAAATTTTATCAATTTCTTCTTCGTCTTAATACATACAGCGATAGCTATAGCATTTTGCTAAGCGAGAGATCCGATTTCGCGAGATTCGCAGAAATGAATACGATATGCAACTTATTTCAAATTGATATGTATATATATTAATACTTTGTTTTATTAATATACTGAAATTAGCGAATAATATATTAAATGTATAAAAACGCAATTTGTCTAATTTAACAGATTATAAAATTGTAAAGAACAAAGTGCTATAAATTCAGTATGAAGTTTTCTCTCTCCAACGTCCGAGCATAGTGCCGGTATATAAAATGATTTCAGTCACATTTTAATTAATTTAATCGATAATTAATTTACCAAAAAATAATGTATCCGTATTATTTTATTATCATGGATAAAATTATATTATTTCTAATCAGTTTAATAGAGAAAAGATTAAGAATAATGAATTACGTGACCTTGAACACATTTTGCGAAGCATTCTGCCGACTAAGCAAGCAGTTTGATCGAAGTTGCCCTTGTGAGACTAGCGGTCAAGAAAAAAACGTCCAATTTTCGCTCGCGTGGTAAAAAAAAAAAAAAAAACAAACTTTTTAAGCTTCAGCTTCAACGAAAAACTTATCTATTACGGAAGAATTTTGAGTTCCATGAGCTCAAGAGACTATGTGAAGAAATCATGTTATCGTGTTTCTTAATACGTTTAAAAAACAAGATAAAAAAGTGAGTAACTATCGAGTGTTCAGGTACGCAATGAGATAAAAACATAACAATGCACAATCCAAAAGTGGATCTTCGATCATATGCAGAGTATCATTAATCATTCCCTCATAAATGTCCTATATATAAGACCTGCCTAAACGCTTGGATTGATGCATTAACGATCCTATATGTGTACATGTATGCATACACGTTCCCCTAATAAAATCGTATATGACTATTTTGCTGAACGACCTCATTTTCTTACCATGAACGTATCCCGTAAAAAGGCAAATCAGCAGCAATGCTTCCTTGAGATGTGACATTTTGATGCTGTTCTTCTAACTGAACTTCACTATTTGTAGACGCCGCTCGATGGTCGAGCAATATGCCTGGCTGTGACGACGATACACGTCTAGTGACGAATCTCAGGCAACTACCTGCTAACCGCGACAATCCGCAGTGGTCGCTGTATTCTGGTTCTATTGTATGGGCGTGAGTCATATCAACAACTATGAGAAGTGGCTTTATAGTCCAAGGGTCGGAGATTAAAAAGAGGGGTAAGAATGCGCCGCATTGGTTAGATTCTAATAAAAAAAAATAAAAAAAAAACGATCGAGAAAAGAATCTGATTGATAGATTCAAAAGTAACGTTAATCGTAAATAATATTCGATTGGTTGAGTGGCTGCTTTATTTTCCGAAAAAATGTTTAATTATACCTATATTATTCCTTTGAAATAATGTTTTTAGATACTTAAAAAGTTGCGTTACAGATTGTGAGTGAGAAATATAATTACGAAGATTAAATGAGAATAAAAAATATTGATTATATAGACGTAAGGGTTCTATAAATTAATTCTAGGGAAGTTTTGGATGAATATCAGAGTATATGTCGCCTAGTTATATCGCTAGTGTCGCAAAGGGCGGCAAAAAATGAAAACAGAATGAAATAGTTGTGAATGTGAAATAGGTGGAAGTATCGTTGGTGCTGTTTAAGAAATTAAATTTTAAATCAATAATAATAAAATCGTCATAACAATTTATTATAAAATACTTTCAATACATAAAAAATGTCCGTTGTATCACTTTTTGTTCATATTTTATATTTGGCTACAAAGCAATCACTGTTAAAAAATGTGTACACTCCTAAAATACCCCAAAACATGATACATAATAATTAATGTAATATAAGAAAAGTAATAAATATAAACCCATATACAAAAGCATAGAGAAATAATCTCAACGATAAATGTAAAAAATAATACAACTTGTGAAATATAATCAGCTAAAATGTAATTAATATAGTTTAACTGAACCATCAATGTCCCGAATCTTCATTAATGAGATCGCTGATGATGTGTCCCATGTCCACGTCATCCTTCAATACAAACGAATGTTGAAAACCACGCTGACATAATTGAGCATTCAGGCCAGGATGTTTTGATATTATATCTTTATAATATTTCACCGGAGCCCAACCGTCATTAGCACCGTAATACAACCAGAGTTTATCAGCATGTTTTGATATAGTTTCATGATCAGCTTCTTTGACACATTTAATCTCTTCCTTGGCAAGATTAATTATTCTACTCAAGGCTCTCGGATCCAGCATTTCTCGAACTGCCCTAATGGATCTATTTGGGATGCCAAAAAACAAACCGAAAATACGTATCATAAACGTTTGTAGAGTTACTGGAAACATCGATGTAAAGATCCAAGACAGGAAAATCAAAATTGGTGCCATACGTGATACCTGAGAAGATAAATATAATTACTTCTAGAAATATAATTACTAGAATAGGAAACAATTGTGTGTTGTGGGCAACAATTATAAGTAAACATCAATTAACAGTAACATATGTAACATCAAACTTCAGATTTGTTATAATTTCTCTCAACAATGCAACTAGTATATAATACATGCGTTATAATACACGTATTACATGTTTATTGTTGAGCGTGACTTAATTATAGTATCATGACATGATATTAAAGACGTCACAACATCAATGTACTGGAGTATTATTGTTAAATGATGTTCTCTCCCTCTCTCTCTCTCCTCTCTGAGTAATATTTCATAGATAAGTATAATGATAAACATGTAAAGACGTACAAAAATCTTAAAGAATATTCCATTAGGAGTGTCTGCCATGTACTCTATCGTAGGGAACAACAGATAGCACTTTCGTATTCTTTTATCAATGTCATTGTCCTTCAGCAAATTGAGTACACACCAGGCACCTATAGAATGTCCAATGAGATGTAAATGCGCATTCTCCGGAATGTATCTTTTTATGAATTCAGCCTGCAAGCATAAAATTATAGCTTTATTATAAGAGGTCAGGAGATCAATAGAAACTGCTTGAGGGCTAGAGTATCCACCTTGTGTTGAACTTGCGCTGTCAGACCATAGCACTCTGCCCACTTCTGATCGCTGGGCATAGCGATATCCAGGTTCTCTGGTGGTTGAACATGCCCAGCGTGTCCGATAACCCACACAGGTGTGTCCGGCGACGTTAATCTCGACTTGAGTGTTTTGATAAAGCACTCGTAAAATCGTGGAACACCTGGGTTCCCGGTAATGACGAGGACTATATTCTTACTGGAATGTGGTAGCGGATCTTCCTCTATCCAACGGCCTTCTGATATCACCTCGGTCTGAACCTGATTACAATTAATCATAGCTCGATGCATATTTTATCTCGAGTTGCACAACACACAGTATTCGTGTCCGTATAATTTAATGAATTTTACAATCGTTATTTTTTACGTATTGTCCGAGTATCGTTTATACAGTGCAAAAGACCGACTGAGCAAAGGTCGGTTTTATGATTATATGAATCACAATCTGCATATAACGGTACACAACTACATGTGGCGATACCAGAACTAAAGTGGAACGATGCGGTTATTCCCATGAGCCGAAATAGCTCAGTTGGGAGAGCGTTAGACTGAAGATCTAAATGTCCCCGGTTCAATCCCGGGTTTCGGCAAAAAATTTTTTTTTTCGTTTTCATTTTATGTAATTAATCAATTGATTATAATATAAAACTGATAATTTTTATTCTTCAATTTTCTTTTTTTTTTTTTTAATTAATAAAGCTTTAAAAATATGCTGTGTCTCTGTAATTGTTACAAGTGAATACGATCATGATTTTGTATGTTGCAATATATTTCGAGATCATGTATTTTATCAATAATTCACTATAATTTGTTGCTCGATGATTTGAGAGGTATATTTTTTTTATATTTTAACATTCTTTTTAAACAAGTTTTCTTACATCGATAATTGTTTTCCAGGAAATTTGCGAATGAAGCAACAGAGGACTCTGCCAGTAACGCTTTTAAAATTGCACTGTGTGCCAATTTTTAAATTTTTTCTTTGACAACTTACAGTTCATATTAAATTAGAATACGAAAAAATATTGATTGATATATTAATATCATCGATTTAATGAAACACACAGAAATATCTAAATTCAGAATATTTAAATTCAAATATCTTAATTCGTGAAGAATTATACACTTGCAGTCTGAAAAATATTAAAACACCAAGATATATGAATATAATCTTGAAACATATAAGGATTTCCAAAATTTATCAAATAGCATACATAAAAATGTTCAATGATCCAACTCGAAATTCTTGACAAATAAGTATCTCAACATTTCAAAACCTTACTAATTCCCTTAGATATTACGTATTGAAAATATCGAATATAGATCTGAAACGTTATCAGAAGATCGTGGCGTCGTAGAAGATATCTAAAAATGTAATCAAGAATGTCTCACGTTTGTCAGATACATTCGCACTATGAGCGTTACCGATTCGCTCTCCAGATTCGATGCTGGTGTCGTGATCGGCGTCACGGATCTTTCGCGTGATATCCGGTTCCACCGGAAAACGACGAGGAATAGAACAAGAGAATAGCCGGTGCCGTGACGCGGCTAGCCGCCACGACCGCGTCTCGATGCCGCTGCTTTCCATCGGAAAAGTATGGCGGCGGTAATTCGAACGCGCGTCATACAGTCCCGCGAGTGGAGGCGCACGCGTCATGGCGTTTGATCGCGCGCTCGCGGGGCGGGGCAATCGGTA
The DNA here is from genome assembly GCF_001594115.1 of Trachymyrmex septentrionalis. Taxonomy (NCBI): domain Eukaryota; kingdom Metazoa; phylum Arthropoda; class Insecta; order Hymenoptera; family Formicidae; genus Trachymyrmex; species Trachymyrmex septentrionalis. The sequence goes on from NW_017305408.1 coordinate 2,296,527, forward strand.
CGATTGTGTGTATGCGAGCGTGGATGCAAAAAGCGCACGGGTTAGCCTCGTTATCAGGGCGTGGAGCGCGAAACAGGGAGGGGGAGGGGGAGGGGGAAGCCGGCGGAGGGAGGGGGGAG
>NW_017305408.1:2296691-2300264 GCF_001594115.1 Trachymyrmex septentrionalis
CCGCCACGACCGCGTCTCGATGCCGCTGCTTTCCATCGGAAAAGTATGGCGGCGGTAATTCGAACGCGCGTCATACAGTCCCGCGAGTGGAGGCGCACGCGTCATGGCGTTTGATCGCGCGCTCGCGGGGCGGGGCAATCGGTACGATTGTGTGTATGCGAGCGTGGATGCAAAAAGCGCACGGGTTAGCCTCGTTATCAGGGCGTGGAGCGCGAAACAGGGAGGGGGAGGGGGAGGGGGAATACGGCGGAGGGAGGGGGGAGTCGGCCGACGGGCCGGGCCGCCCCGTTCGCGGGAAGGCGCCATGCTGACGCGCACGCGACATCCTCGTAATCGGATGATCGTTCTTCCGCGTCGTTCTTTACGCGTGGTAGATTCGAGAGCCTTCCAAGGTCTTACCGCGACAACGGACGGTGTAGGCCTGACCCGTTGCCAAATTGTTGTCCCGCTCGAAGCAAGAATTGACGAAGAATGAGAAAGATCGTGGAATCAGATCCATGTCAGGTCAGGTTAGATTGGATTAGGTTGGACTCACTGCCGCCCGGATATAAACTTGTGAAATGATTGCCGTCGATTGTTTTCATTCTTGTTAATGCAATTGTGAACGATTCGAAGAAATGTCGAATGCTATCTTCCTTGTATTGCTTGTACAAGATAGTAAATTTTCATGATAATAAGCTAGGAAATAGAAAGCCGTGATGTAAAAATATATAATTGAAGTTTCGACTGCGAACGCGGAAAATTTTATATTATAAAACAAGGAGAGCCTTGTACAGGGATAACCTATATGTATATATATAATAAGACTAAATATAACTAAATCATCAACAAATTATTAAACTTTTTCTTTATTACGTAATATTTTAAATTATTAGATATTTTTTATAAGTTTGCAATAATTTAATGGAGTATAATAGTATTCTCCGATTTAGATTTCTTTACTAAATTATTAGCTCTGGCATTGTCCATATAGCACAAATATCCAACAGACGTTCTGAAGAACATCCTGAGAATGTCTTAACGTTTTGAGAACGTTCTCGCAGGAACATCTCTGGAATAAAGTGTGCTGTATGGATGATTGCTTAAGGCAGAAAAATGCTGAAAGGCATACAATTTATTTTTAAGTACAAACAAAGTTTAACTATAATACAATCTGGTGGATTAATTAAAAGGAAATCAAATATTTCGATTCCTAACACAAATTACAAAATCACAAAAATAATAACACTCTGTATCTGTTGTTCTCTCTCTATTGTTGCGTTACAATAACAGCAATATCCTAATAAGAAATGGAGTATGAAATTTGTCAAGTTAGCGCATACGGCAATTTAATAAAGTATGCTTGCACAAGCTTTTACAAGTGCATCTACAGGGTGTCCGTTAAGTTTTAACAAAGCACTCGTGTGTAGATAGAACGAACTGATTGTGAGTCAGAAAGTACTCTACCATTTTGCAATATTCGCAATAGTTAACAAGATATTAATTACTAAAAATCGCTCTGAATATTATTTTTCAATAATTTTTTACTCAAATACTATCAACTTTATAGAAAAACAGCAAGAGACAAAAATTGTTTGTTTTCTTCTCATAAAGTTTTGAGAATTTTTTCAGAATTTTTAGTACTGTATTTTATCATATTGTCAATAAAAAATGCAATACCAAAAAGTTGATAAAAAATTCTGAAAAAATTCTTAAAGGTCTATGAGGAGAAAATAAACAATTTTTGTCTCTTGCAGTTTTTTTTGTAAAGTTGATAGTATTGGAGTAAAAAATTCTTGAAGATCAATATTCGGCAATATTTAGTAATTAATATCTTGTTAACTATTGCGAAAATTGCAAAATGGAAAAGGACTTTTCGACTCAATTTGGTCCACTCTATCTATACATGGTAAATTTTGTAAAAACTTACCGGACATTCTGTATAGATGTAGATAAAAAATATGAAAAACGAGGCTGGTATTATATTTGTCGTACGACACATTTTTTCATATCTATTGAGTGGTTGTAGGATAGATATCTGAAAACTTTTCAGCCCTGCAGCTAATTAACATGCAGCAAATGTAATATCAGCTTAAAAGATGTAATAAAAACTCAATCGATAAATATCTAATCAAACATAAAATATATGAATGTAAGGTCATAATTAGTGGCAATATGAATTATTTTGAATATGTGTCACAATCGGTATTAGTAGACTCAAAAGAGTTTCTCTCTGTAATAAGATCGTAACTTCTTTTAATGACGTAGTTCATATAAATTGGAAGAAGAGAGAGAGAGAGAGAGAGAGAGAGAGAGAGAAAGAGAGAGAGAGAGAGACTAGCATACAGTTGATTAGATAATTTCGTAATTTCACCGTTAATAATTCCTGGTATTATTATAGGAATCAATTGTCTATCAATTGTAAAATAAATCCGTTCGAGAAAAACGCAATTATTTCCCAATCGATCGTGGACGCTAAAGTTTCAACAAAAACATTGCAATTATCAGCAGATTCGTTGACGGTCCCCTCTCATTATCGGCGAGAAAATTTTCGTACGATTAATTACGCCAATGAAATTTCAATTTCTGACGTCGCTGTAGGTCGTAAGACAGCAGTCGCGTCTGCGGAAGGAGGTGGCGCCGACCTTCGGGGAGGGAGGCGTGCCCGTCGACGATGGGCGTTGCTTCGCAGACGAGGCGGTGCTCTTCTCGCCCCGTTCTAGGCGAACTCACGGCGGGGCCACGGCCGTCCAGACCCATGATCCGCAGTCGCTGTTCGGTCGTTCAGCGGTGCGGACGTCACGCCGCTTTGTCGTCGCGCGTGAATTTCGATTTTACCGGAAGTGCGCGATTCGGTGTACCACCGGTCGAACATTCAAGTTCGGTTTTATCCCGTTAACGTCGGGTGCTCGTGGAACGGACGCGCTGCTCCGCCGCGGTGTTTGAGATCAACACGTCTGAGATCAACCGCCCAGGCACTTGCGACTACGCGCTATTAACGATATTGTCGTTCAGTTACTCCGATCATTTCGGAGCCGTCGGCGAAACCGTCGTTACGACGAAGTAGCTACTGTCCACGGTGTTACTTTCCGCAGAACGAATTTTTCACGAAAGATCCGCTCGGCGAAGCGCGACTTTAAGCTACGCCCGGCCGGCGCGGCGCCTGTATTAAAGGGAGATATGCCCGAAGCAGCGGCGGCGATCGACTGACAGCCGCTCCGTTAGAACTGGAGAGCCGTTTGGAGCGGCCTGGCCGATTAATGCCGTAGTGATATCGTAATATTATCTGTCTGGTGACGGGATGCAAAGTCGCCGGGGCGAATCCATGTAGATCGCGACGCGAAAGGCGGACTTTGAGGAGGCGAGCTGGTTGCGAAATGTAGCTTGCGGAAAAAGTCTTCCGTGCTTCCTCGAAGGGAAGACGGGCGGATCGGTCTGTTGGATTCTCTCGGAGGATCGACCCATGTACGCTGCTCTCTCGTGATCGCGCTCGTACGTCGAGCGGCGGAAGATTTCCCGGGAGTGATATCCCGAGGTTCGCGAGGTTTCTGTTCTACCGGCCGTTAGAACAGAAACGTCGGGGCAGGGGGGGGG
>NW_017305408.1:2300364-2307802 GCF_001594115.1 Trachymyrmex septentrionalis
GGGGAAACGTGCCCGACGCTTCCGCGATGTGCCTGTGAATTGGATACTTGGAAAAAGGACCCCTTTTCCCATCGCATCAGGATGAAACGCTGCCTGCCGTACGCGTTCGACTAATCGTCACGGTGGAGTTCTGCTTAATCGCAGGTAAATTTCCGACGGCAACGCGCCCGCCTGAGTTTCCGCGTGACGAATGCTAACCGAATTCTAGCCCTGAGCTCGGGGGAGATAGGCCCTCTTATTTCCGGTTTTTTTCAAAATATCCCGTACACATGCCGTTCGCACAGAACTTACGAACTGCGTGGAACGTACGCTGTTGTAATTAAGTTGGTCGTCGCCGAACAATGGCCTGCACTGAACGCGATAACTCGCGCGGTTTTTCGCCAGTCCTCGTCTCTAGACTTTTCTAGAATACTCCGCTTGTGGGAGCGGTTGTTATTACGAACTTTCAGAGGGAAAAAAACAGCTTGGGAAATTGTTGAGAAAATTATTACGTACGGAGGAAAATCTGCGGTTGGGGCCATTTTACTGGATCTGATAACGCGTAATTATGCGTCTCGCCGCGATTATCTTCATTTTCGGGGTTTCTCTCGCGTAGTTAAGAAGATTAAAAAAGATTATACGTCTCTCAGTATACGAAGACAACTGTAAATGTACTTTCTCCGTCGCCGACAGCGATCGATAGCGGCTGCTTCACACTTAGTAGATACTGCTCCGCTTATTAGCTCCCTTATCTTGAAAGTGGCAACTTTCCCAAGCGTCAGATATTTTCATTATTTATTAAAACAATTCGATTTCGTCGAAATTCCTGATATTTTCGAAATCGTGCCGTTTCAAAGAACAAATTTTGCAAAGACTAATCGCCGCTCGTCTTCGAAGCTCGACTTGTGGTAAATGTAATTTTACATCTGCTTGGCGATGTCAACAATTCGTGGCTCGTTGAAGTTCCGGCTGGCCTGCAAGTATCAACAAAACGAGCTCCGTCCAACAGCTGCGCGAAACAATTTATTTAGACCCGGCCTAGCGTGATGTCGCAAAGAAGCGAGCAGGCCAAGAGTTTCTCAGTCGTTCGTCTCTTAGATTTTACAATGGGCCGAATGTTTCAAATATATAACAAACAAGGTACGGATTTATAACTTATTCCAGATTTTTTTACCTCAGTCTAGATCTCTAGTATGAATGTTGTAATTGTGTATCGTCCAAGAATGGTCCGAATCCTTGAGCTGTTAGAAAATAACTCTGCGGGAAAGGGCAGGGAAATTGCCGGAGGAAATCTAGAATTTTTACTACAGGTATATTAAACAGTGTCATGGAACAATGGAAACGAGGTGGCGCGTAAAATAGTAAAGGACAAAGTTAGACTGAAAGAGAGAGAGAGAGAGAGAGAGAGAGAGAGAGAGAGAGAGAGAGAGAGAGAGAGATGAATAGGATAGATTTATCCCATGTGGGAGTCTAAGTTCCTCGAGAACGATCAAAGAGTACACGCAGTTATAATAACGCAACTCTAGCGAATGTAGAAGATTTTCAGAAGTGAAGATCGGGAAATTTTACGCATACAAAACAATGCGTAAGTTCTCGATAAAAGCTCGATAAAACAATCTAAACTACGAAGATGTAAGAAGTGGATTACGCAAGTATGAAGCAAGTCAATATTTGAATGAAATCGGCGATGCGTTTGCAATATATATATATATATATTAGGTTGAGTAAAAAGTTATCGCGTATTTTTTAGCTCAAAGTTGTATATACAATATCTTCGTCAATAATGAATGAAATTCAAATTTAAAAAAAGGGTTTTAAAGCTTGAAATCTCTACTTTTAAAAGCTTATCACATTTTTTAAGTTTATATGAGTTTGATAATTTTTACATACCAAAAACTACGAGCTGAAAAAGACGAAAAATTTTCTTCTCACTTTGTGGATTTGTAACGTGTCCAAAACGAATTTGAGAAAATTTTCGATTACATATCGTGAAAGCTTGATACTTTCCCTACAAAATCGTTTTTTTTAAATATTCCTACGACTTTTGATTACTGAGTTATCGCGGATTAAATAAAAGAATTATTTTGACTTTAATTGCTCATAACTCCATTAAAAATTGTCGTATCGTATAATTTAAAAAAGAGATTTTTAAAGCTGAAACTTTACTCTATCAAGATATATTTATATTGTTGGTAAGAAAGTAATTGCGGTTTTTACTGATAGATGTCTTTTAAAAAAACGCGATGACTTTTTACTTAACCTAATATAAAGGTATCTTATACAGGCGAGGGATAATATTTGCAGAATGTTGTTGCACGATGGCACGGCTAGTTATAAACAATGCAATTGTGCTAACAATCAGTTATGCTAATCAGTCTTTATCGCATGTCTACCTTTCACATAATCGAATTGAAAAAAAAACCCAACGAATAAGTATTTCAGCTGATCTTTCTAATCTATTTCTAATTGATCAAATATAACATTTAATCAACTTGTGTCCATTTCAATGTATATAATTTAATCTTGGTTCAGCTTACCTCCTCATCTCCTTCTAGTTCTGAGAGTTGGGAAAAGATGAAGAGCGGGTTGAACCGAGATTAAAGTTAATCTATATTGGCAGAAAGGGACATTAATCTACATTCGTCGATATAATTTTCAATCGACTTAATCCACCGTTTGTCAATAATAAGAAACTACAGCGAGATAAAATAAACATATCAAGGTGAGTTGACACAGATCACGTTGTAATTTGACGTAGTACGAATTCCTTTATTACAGAGATTATTACAGACTGAGCGACAAGAATCGAAATTAAGCAAAGCAGCACAGACATCAGGTGCTTACGTGTCGTGCAGAAAAATCAAACAGACCGAGAAAGAGGGGAAGGGAGGGAAGAGGGTCAACTCTCTTGTGGCGATCCGTTTGGCGATCCGGTTGAAAGTAAAAATGCTTGCGGGTGGTGAAAAATTTTTGCGGCACGAGAAAGAAGCGGTAAAAGTTCAACCGGGGGAAGGATAAACGGAAGCAGCAGCACGTGACTGTGTGTGAGCTGTGAAGCAAACGGAGTGAAACGGGAAAGACGTTCGCAGCAACGTCTCTCCCCTTCGTCTCAGAAATGCGTTTCTATTCTTTCGATCAGACGTGAATTTATTTACGAGGACTTCCATCTTTGTCAAACATTTACTACGTAAATCTGACGGATGGAAAATACGGGCTGGTTTCTCTTTAGTAACAGTAGAGCGGGATAAGGGCTCGAAGAATGTTTTACAGAGGGCGGGTGTGATGTGGGACGTCGTCATTTTCGTCCATCTGGCGCTGCAATTTCGCGGGACGTCGAAAAACCATCTCCGTCTGTGTCCAAAAGATCACTTCGGTAGGCTATACTTTGGCCTGAACCTTATTCCAGTCCTATACTGTGTCTTTTTAGAAATTTAATCGATATCTGACGGGTTTCGTCTCTACTTCTCGCGTCCTCAGCTAAATGCATGCACGCTAAACGTGACGGAGCAACTTTCTATCTTATTTGTATACGAGACAGAGTAAAAATTGATTGCCGATCAATGAAATAATTTTTGCCCCTCTTCTACGATGCTCGATATAATTCACGGGATATATCGCGTTTCGCAAAAAAGAAAAAAAACACATGCGTACCGTCGGCAAACCGCAAGGTAAATTTCCGCAAGCTGCAACTTCGGAGATGACTTTCTTTAAAAGGAATACTTGTCTTCACACACACACACACACACACACAATTGTCCTGATGGAAGATGAAACTTGACCAGAGAATAATCGTGCTTTATGACATCATGTATTATAAAATACTCCCCGCTGATACCTAAACAACATAATACTGAAAAAGTTATAGTATCTTTAGTACAAAATATAAAATGTTATATATAAAAAAATTTATATTCTTTTTTATTGTATCTTATATTTCTTTCATCATGACAGTCTCACTTAAATTAGCAATAATAATAGCATCGATGTTGCGTAATTTTTTATGATAACTTCAATATAAAATATTTTTACATAGAAAAAAAAAAAACAAAATTAATTATCGCCTGCAATAATGTAACTCGATGTCTCTGTTGTATGGGATTATCATTAGTAAATATATTAGATACGAGAGAGATAAACGAGCTATTTTCTTTCTCTTCGATGTCAAGGATATTCCAATGATAATTCGATCTTTTTAAATGTAAAAACCCGATTTCTCGTTAAGTTCCAATGAAATAACGTTTCACTTCAAGGCACCGGCACTTCAAATCACACTCTGCACATTATTTCCAGTTCACGCATGATCGTTGCGTAGTATCAATAATTTATAATTTAATCAGGTAGCGTAGTCGTAGACTAAGGAATTTTTACTTAACATGTCTCGGCTTCCACATTTGCACGATTACAGTTAAGACAATTTTAATATCGAGCCAATAAATTTCTGAATCTGCGATCGATCGCATTTAGCGTTTGTTTCCCTACTGGATAAACGGTGACACTATAACATATATAGTGCGTCATCCGATTATAGATATTTCGTAAATAAATATTAATAAAGCACTGGGAGTAATAAGTGAATCTATATATTTTTACATCTCATGATAAGCAATTACGCAACCATTTGCATTAATAGTTACGATAGAGAAGGTACAAAAGGCTGCAGAAATTCAATCAATTAAAGACTGTTTCGTGCAAATAAATTGATAACGCTGACAAATAATTTTGGGAACATCGTGAATTTATGTTGCAGAGATTTAAATTCCGTCAATCATTTTCTGATAATTTTAATTGTAGTCAAAACATTTTATCAATCGAACGAATATCATTCAACGCGTTCTTGCATAATAATGCCACGCAATTTGCGCAAAAATATACATCGGTCGCATAAATATAAATGATAAAATCCGGATGTAATAAAAAGGAACGATAAGAATAGGAAAAATTGATAAATCTCCAGAGAAAACTGTGTGAAAACAACAGTAAAGGAAATCAGATCCAATAAAAGTACCGTTTCTTACCTTACGTGAGGTGAAACGATTCACGTAGATATATTGTTATGCATTATCGCAATCACGTTATCGATAAGTATACAACTGTGATTAGATCATTGCATTATCTATCCTACCTTCGTTTCGACAACGTTCTGTTTAACGGATAACCGATGTATGGACACTGTACACGAATGTTTCCCTTCGGCTTTTTCATAAAAAATGAAGTTCCAGTACTTTAAAGATACGTGAGCAAAGTTCAATAAAACGTAAATAAGCAACATAATTTTATCTCACGTTTTATCAATTTATAACGAGAGGCTGAGAATATTATATTTACCAAGGATATTAATGAACTCTAATTAATAGTCGATATATACTATACGTGCATTTATCAATAACGCGCAAAATAAGACGCCCGTTTACCTACAAAGGTCGGTTTAAATCGCTCTGCGGTACTTTTTCTATAACATATAGACACGAAGGCTACAAAGAAGCGAGGAAAATGTGGGAAACCGGTTTGTCGCTTTAAGGCAACATTATGCGGTAGTGAGTCTGACGAAGTTCTAAGACCAGGTACTTTTTGGCGGAATAACTGTGTGAGAGATAAATCGTCTTCTACGTCGCTACTTTGAAGATTCTTCGAAAATTACAGTTTCTGTGCGTAACAAATTTTCTTCGTCGAACAAAAAAAAGAAGAAGAAAAACGAAAAGTTCGAGAAAACATTTTTCGACGGACTGTGTTAGGTGAAAAATCTTATATTCTTGAAAAATTAACGCAGAAATTTCGTGACTGTACGTTGCGAATTATTATGAATAGCTCTAATGATCATTTAAAAAAAAAAATCCGCGGAGTGTATAACTCGGTTAGGATTAATTTTTTGGGAGCACTTTCCCGCGCGATCTCGCTAATATTCATAAAATAAAGAAAGCAAAAGAAAAGGAAAAAAGAAAAAAATTATCCCTCGGAAAACTTTATTCAAAATTTAACCCCCGTCAAGTGTCACAAATACGATAAACGATGCGTCACTTAAAAGCGCCGTTAAAACTGGAAGAAAGACGTGCGCGAATGAATAATCTCGATATCGCTCTCTGAGCTTCCCATTTTTTACATCTCACGGCTAATTAAAGATCTCGCGGCGTGTATCTTCCGAAAATTAGATTCGCTACGGAAAAATGCACTTGATAAGATCTTTTTAAAGATCCCGATCCGTGTTCGATTCCCTCGCGTTCCCTCTCCGAAAAACTTGAGGCTTTCGACCGTATCAATCGTTCGATGCCTGTCCCGTGTCGGGGTATAAAGTGGCGTTTATTTGGCTTCGACGACTATCATTTCGTGCGTTCGTTACCGAGGAGGACCGGCGTCGAGATGCGTGCAAGCAATGTTCCGCCTACTTTGCCGGAGGAGAATGTTCGGAGGTCCCGCACGGCACGTAGCGAGCGAGCGAGTCGTCTCGCGAATCACGTACATTCGCCTGCCCGGCTCGCTCCTTAGTGCGGCCGGGAAGTGCACTTTCGCGGAATACGAGAGCAGAAGTCGTTCACGACGACGACCGTTCCTCCTGTCGTCGATTAATGACGAATGCCTAACGAGCCGCGGAAACGCAGGGAAACGCACGAGGGGAGGATTCTGGCGCGCGCTCTCCTATATATAATATTATAAAACGCAGGGAGAAGGTGATTCGATCCTTCGGCGCTAATGCCAGTAAGTTTTGCTAAGAAATTGTTGTAATTATCGTGATTATTATAATTGGAAATTCTTATAATGCTACGATCGGTGTAAAACACCTCTGCCTTTTCTCCGTGTGATTTGGGAGAGTTTAAACGCACACGTTTTTTTTTTTTGTTTTTTTTTTTTAGTAGCTTAACAATTTCCTAGGAATACGTGTGTTTAGACCTTTTATAACTGATATTTAACTTTTGCTAGTGTTACACAAAACATTTTTGATTAAACTACATTTATCACGGGAAAACTTTTTAACACGGATGGAATGAAAATTAACGAAGTGTGTCGTTGGTTGAAAAAAAAAAAAAAAAAAAATCGTATTTCGAGAAACTGAAAAACGCCCTTCGCTCGAAGATTCGAGGATAAGCTTGAATTTATGGACTATTTGGACGCCCCTTGTGCAAAACGCAGCTTGTTAGGAAAGCAACCGCTTTCCGAAAGTACGAATTTCAATTTCACGTTATTCCACTCGCGGCGTTCCCCTCTCGTCAAACAATAGCGCGCATTTGAGACGATCCGAATTACGAGGAGTAAGAGGACTCGCGCGAGTGAACGCCTACCTTCGAGCGAGCGGGTAAGCGAGTGAGCGGGCGGTCGCGCACGTGTTTAAACTCACACGCGAGCTAGAAGCAGAGGCGTAGAGGCGAAGAGACGAGGAGGCGGCGGCGGAGGAGAGAGAGGAGGAGGAGGGGGGGGAGAGGAAGAGGAGGAAGAAGAAGAAGAAGAAGAAGAAGAAGAAGAAGAAGAA
>NW_017305408.1:2307902-2312374 GCF_001594115.1 Trachymyrmex septentrionalis
TGGCGGCGGAGAGAGAGGAGGAGGAGGGGGGGAGAGGAGGAGGAGGAAGAAGAAGAAGAAGAAGAAGAAGAAGAAGAAGAAGAAGAAGAAGAAGAAGAAGCGGGACCACACTACGCTCTTACCTACGCGCATCACGTTGCGTGTAGGACCAGCGCGTTGCGAGTGCGTTTCATGTACTCCTCTCGTCCCTTTGAATGATGTGACCGCTGGAGAGTGTTGTAAGGGGGAGATAGTAAACGAGTGAGTGAGAAAGGCAGAGATAAAGGCAGAAAGAGAGAGACAGACTGAGAGAGAGAGAGAAGGGGAGAGAGAGAGGGAGAGGAGAGACACGAGGCGAGGCCTTCTCTCCTTTGTGCCTTGAACCGGTCGTCTTACCGTCTTAGCGCCGTATTGCGAAATTTCGTCCTATCAGCTTCGCGAAACAGGTTCGCGAAATAATCCAAGTCCCTCTGCAATCCGTAAGTGGCAAACGCGATCTTTTCGCTCGTGTCACGATGAAGAATATTGTAATTTGCATGTGTTAATCATGTATTATAATTTCTCGAAATAGGAAATTGTCAGAATAGAGGCTTGACACACACGATATTCTCACTTCTCATTTGGATTCTTCAAGGATCTCAAATATCGCAGGCACCTCGAAGAAATGAACTTTGAAGAAAAACTAAATTTTAACAAAATATTTATTTAAATAGTTCTAACAATAAGTAAATATTTACTAAATGTAAACGTACATTTATATTTGATGCGAAAACCAATAATTGGATTTAACTATTACTTTTTTTTTTATTGAATAGATATTTATTTGCTGTAAGTAAATGTTTACGTGATAGCATTCAAAAAAATATGAAGAATATTAAGATTTAGTAAAAATTTTTTTCGACATAAAAAAAAAATCAGATAAATCTCATCGTAAACAAATTATGTCATTTCATTTCAGGATCAAGCAGCGATGTTCGATTTTCAGCGAGATAAATTCATTCCTGTGTCAAATTATAATTTTATTTCAAATTAAAAGGAAATTATAAAGTGTATGAGAAGGTGTAACAAATCGAATATTTCAGACCAATCTGTCATTCGAAAGATCTATTATATCTCATATATTACAGAGAATAATTCTTTTCAATTTATTTTAATTTAATTTTTCATTATGTATTAATAAATTTAACTACCGGCTTTTTGTACTCGATATTTCAAACGACGATATCGCCAAGAAATATATGTCAATTTTAATCGCGTACGTCAGGAGCGTTGAGAATTATAGATTATAATTGTCACCAAAAATAACTATCGTGATTATACTTATCGCGAGGTAATTTGTCCGCACGATAAATGACCGATGTCATAGTTCTAAGAATATCTTGGAAGGATATCCTCGAAGAAAGATCCTTGCGTTCTTTAAACCGAGTTTTCAACCTCGGAAGAGGTATCAGCGAAGAATTCCTCGAGCTAGTTTTTTTCGGACTTGTCAGTTTAAATTGCCTGCAGTACAGCTATTAATTCCGTTCGTGGATGCGTTTGATCACGAACGATTTAGAAAAATTTATGGAAACTGACATTCTACTTCGTCTTGATCTTGATTTTAGAGTCAACGGTTCACGCAGTCAACCGAGTTGTGCCGGGGACCATGACGTAAGTCTCGCTTCCTGTTTGCCCGGATCGACTTGACACCGGCACGACCACTGCTCGCCTCCGTTTTTTTGCAATGCTTTCGACGTATTTACAATAACTCGCGCCGCGAATGCCTGTCACCTTTGGAAGTTCAATCTTCCACGACGTCTGGTTTGGGATTTTAATCTTCTTAACTGAAAGTCTCTAGGAAAATCTCGAGAACGAGGTTCGACACATAAAATCGAATATACATTTTTGTCTCTTTTCCTACCTTGTAATTTGTTGTTGTGAAATGATAAATAAATTTCGTAGACGTAAAAAAAAAAAAAAAAAGAAAGAAAAGTCCAATTTTAAGATTGTTTAAAAAATACGAGTTGTGTATACAACTCCCTGCCGATTTAATTCAAAATTAAATTTCATTTAATTAAAATGCTTTACTAATAAATACTTTACAAAGTGACAAATTCTGTATTCTGTCGGAAGAACCAAAGGCTGGACGCATCGAACAATTATTTCATATCCGTCGCAGCAGGGGGTGCAAATGGATCCTAACGAATACGGAGTTTTCTCCGGCGAAAATGGAACCTCTTAATGATCTGCCTGCTCGCCGGGGGTCGACGGCAAGTACAAGCCGCTAGACGAGAACATTTGGAAAGCATTCGGTCCGCTCGTCCTTCAACTGCTCTCTTGACCTGGGCCGACCGTCAATCATTTAAGGGACACTATTCTACTCCTCTGCCTCATCGTTTCCCATCACTCCTTTGATCCTACCCTGTAATATTGTTCCTCCCCTCCTTCGGCTTACTCGAAATGTCAGTTTGGCCTCTACTGCGCCAGTCTCGTAGATGGGTATACCGCTCCACTCTCGCCTTCTCGATTTCGCCTTCTCGCCGTTGTCGCTTCCGAACGACGATTAACTACTACGCTTTGCCAGCAGCAGCTGCATCTCCTCGCTCCACCTCGTAAAACCGAAAATATCAGCCAATTATCGTATTTCCAGGCAACGACGTTGATTGCGTCTTTGAGCGATCTTTTCGCTTTTTTCGGAAATTTCGGCTCGTATACGTCTCTCAAACCCGCGCCCGAGTAAGGCGCGGTGAGGAAAAGAGAAAAGAAAACAGAAAGAACGAAAGGAAAGAGAAAAACGTGAAGTGGAGCTGTTACACTGAACTCGAAAGTTCTCGGACAGTTTTCCCGACTGACAAACTTTTTCTCTTTCCGACCTTCGCGAGCTACAACCTTCATAATGATTATTAAGGTTTCGAGAAAAGTGAGGGGAAATAAAAGAAAGAGACCGACATACATACGAAAGAAAGTATAACTTGGTTAGTTTATATTATGAAGCACTTAATAATGATTAATCTTTCAGACAGAGCTCCAGTTAATTGTATTAGAAACAAAAATGTGAAAGTCTCGATATATCGATTCTTACGAATTCTGCTTATTTTATTTTTTAGACGTCAGCTTTTATCGGTATAATTCTAATTAACTCGATTCGACTTCTTCGTTTGACTCCTCGATGCTTTACGTAACGGTGAAAGAACAGAATCGGTAACGAATAGTCGATTTACACTATCCGCCCAATTAGTCTCCGCCTAATATTATTTTGTGGGGAAAGCAATGCAAATTGCATTATTACAATGATAATTGCCGGTGGTCTTTCGAGGGAATATAAAATATCCTCGGAGAAAACCGGTAACACTATTTAAGTGTAGCAACGATGAAAGTTGCGAGGCAATATTCCGAATTGTTCGTATCGGCTATATATAGCGCCAATCTGCCGGTACAAGCTTAACAATAGCTTTTCAATTTCGAAAGATATTTCCAACCTGTAGAAAAATGATAGTAATCGTCAAGGTCTCTACTATTAGAAACTTTCCTTGGCATTGAAAGAAACCTTGTAAAAGAATTTGACAACAGTTTCAATTTCGAGGTGCAATCTCCGATTTATAGAAGTGACGATCCACAGATTGAAGTTGATTTTTAAAATAAACCGAACGCCAAGGATTGATCTGTTACCTATTTGCATTCCCTCAGGCCTCATGTGAGATTCTTTCATTCTAGATATCGAATAACCGCTGTCGAATAACTCGCCCATTAAAATATCCGCTCTTTTTCTTAGTTCGCCCTACATTTTCGAACATTCCGACGTACAACAATGCACCGAGCAATTACAACCAATGTAATTGTGTAATCTTATTTCACACACATACAACGAAACCAAAAAAAAAAAACCCCACGCCCCTTTGCTTGATTAATTTCTCCCCCTAATTGGCCCTATTTGTTTCATCCAAAATAACAAGTGCACCCAATTGGCTATAGGTAGTTGCGTTAAAAATTTGCTCTATCGACTCGAGCGGGAAGGGGAGAGCAACAATCGACCTGCGCGTGACGGAGCGAGAGAATATGAAAGAAGGAACAAGGGGGGGGGAGAGAGAGAGAGGAGAGAGAGAGAGAGAGAGGTGTGCGGGCAGAAAAAACGGGAAGGGGCAGGATGGAGATAGCGCAGGCATGCAACAGAAGTAGATATCGCAGCATGATATCGCTCGAGCGCGCTTTGCTATACGTGTGTCAGAGAGAGAAAGAGCAAAAGGGACAGGGAAAGGGGACGAATGCGGATTGTGAAGAGCGGGGCCAGGCTCTAGTCAGAGGGGCAGAACTTGGCGAAGAAGGGACCTATAATCGCTTTTGCGATGTATACCATGGGTTTCTCGCAGAAGCTTCGCGATTTTTGAATCGTTTCCGAAGACTTTAAAAAATTTAGAAAAAAATAATACACGAGAATTCGAATAATGCAAGAGTTAATTTTTTTTTTTTTTTTAAAGAACTCGGAGGATTCCACGGGGATTCTGAAAATTTAATAA
>NW_017305408.1:2312474-2314039 GCF_001594115.1 Trachymyrmex septentrionalis
TTTAATATTCTAATATCTAGAACGAACGTCGAACTGTTAGAGAAGGAAGTACTATTGTGTTTTAGCTATCTACTTTTCATTCCTACCATCCTTTAACGATTCCGACGTCACTCCAATCACAGTTTTCTAGAAGAACGAAAATCACGCGCGCGGAGAATCAATTTAACATTCCGAACCTAATAAGCCTGGTACCCACATCAGGATCAGGAAGAGGAACTTGAGCGGCGCGCTATTCGTCATTAGTCCGGAGTCCGGAGTGCCGTTTTTGTTAATTATGCTTATGCTTTTTTTTTTTCAATCGGCTGCCGACACCGCCGGGAGAGCTCTACCTCTTGCCTTGCTCCAAGTCGAGCAATTAAGTGGAATGGCGCAACTGCGTGGAGTAACCTAGTTGTGTGCCTTATCTCGCATCGGCGGTGTAGCGTGCGAAACGCGTGTATCTCGTTGGCGCCATCTTTTTTTCCCCCCTAAGACCGACGGGCGACCGTTCCCGCGATCGTGGATCGTTTTAACCCCGTTCGCTCACTTTTACTCCACGACGATGTTTCCCGATGGGATATCTTTTCTGTACCTTCCAATATTATTGTCTCGCCGAATAAGCTGGACAAGTCTCTTTCTCAAGCAAGCGATTGATGTCAGATATTACGATTTTATTGAGAAAAGATTTTGAAAATTTCAATACTGTAATAAAATTGACTGGGAATAATCTTATTATTCTTAGAATTCTCTCGAAATAAATCGCGATCGAGATGTAGATATAATTTTGAAAAATAAAATTCTATACTTTCGTCACATGTCAAGTTTTTCAGCACAAATAAAGTGTTGGAAAATGATAGGAAAAAAATGACGCTTTGAAATATCCTTCTCTCCACAGCATATTATAGATACGATTTCATTCATTCTTGGACAGAACCGAACTAAATTCCCTCGTCCCTACGTCCAGCCTGCGATCGCACCTGTGAATAACGAACGCTACTCGCAACTACGTTGATCTGATAAAGTCTAATCACCCCGCAGCAAGCAGGGTAGATAGGGTGGTAATGCCCGTAGTTGGATGCGCTTTTCCAGTCGACGCTAAAGGCGCTTTTCCGTTTTTCGTGTCGACGTCAACGTTAAGAACGCGACACCACCGGCGGCGTTTCGCCATTTGAGAACGCCCCGCTGCGTCCGTAACTTTCCGCATTGCTGAACTTTCGCTAGGGAAACGGCATTTTCGAAAGAAAGAAAAAAAAAGAAAAAATCTCGCCTGAGAAATAAAAATCGGAATAACTTGTCGCTAGAATATTCACTTGCAAAATGGAGATCCTCCTCCAGGGGAGGCCTCGAGAGATTCTTTCGAGGTACTTCAAAGCGCATATGGTGTGTATAACGAATGTAACGAAGGAATAACGATGGTAATAACGAGAGTTTTTAATTCAGAGAGAGACAGAATACGAAATCGTTTCCTAACGAGACCTCCGCTCGGCAAACACACATGAGCCAAGGGGAAACATATGGGGAATCATATGGAGATGTAGAAGCACGTCTGCCTGCCGGAGAGACCCACACGACAAGTACCTCCCCCC
>NW_017305408.1:2314274-2315052 GCF_001594115.1 Trachymyrmex septentrionalis
CGCCCTCCGCCCCCAACCCCGAGCAAAAAGATAGACACTCGGACCGGAGGACTTCACTTTGTCTCTTTTCGACGCTGTCCGTCATAGCTAAAAACGTTCACCGCGTGTCCCCTTATTCACGCGTGTAACCCAATTTTCACACGCTGTTAAATTCCGTCGAGAGAAAATGAGTAAGAAGCGCACCATTAGAGGTTACATAAACAGCCAAAATAGTAACTCGGAAATTCCGTCCCCGTTGAGCGAGCAAACCGAGGTCACATCTCGCTAAGTACGAATCTTCCTACCTAAAAACTTCCTACGGTAATTTCCGTCACGCAAATACGTACATATTTCATCGAATGTGCCGCACGCAATGCAATTTGTGCATCTTTTTTTTTTCTCCTCTCTCTCCCTCCCCTTCCCCCCGCCGCCCCCGCCCTTCCCGACGGCTCGCTTTTCGCCAATAACGCCGAGATTACGACGCGAGAGCGGTGAAAAATCATAAACGAGTGAAAACGAAACACGCCGTGCTACACGGCAACGACAAATAATAAATCGGCACTTGTCCGCGAGAGGAAGCACGGGGAGAGAAGCGCGAGATGGGGAGGGAGGAGAGAAGGAGAGAAAAGAAAAAAAAGAACGAAGAAGAGGAAGAGAGGGAGCGAGCGAGATGATGGAAAGAAAGAAAAAGAGAGCGAGAGAGAGCCAGAGAGGAAAAGAAGCGTAGCTTCGCCTCGAGTAGAAGAAGAAGCGGACGCGCGAGGAGTCTCTCGTTTGGGAGAAGGGGGGAGGGGGGGGG
>NW_017305408.1:2315152-2318193 GCF_001594115.1 Trachymyrmex septentrionalis
CAGCCACTACAGGCCTGTCGGCCTTGCTCGCCACCGAGCCGAGCGTATATCCCCTTTATGTGAGCGATAGACAGAGAAAGAAAGAGGTCTCTTTATCTTTATCTCTCTTTCTCCCATATACTCTCTCTCTCTCTCTCTCTCTCTCTCTCCCTCCCTCCTCCCTCCTCCCTCTCTCTCTCTCTCTCTCTCTCTCTCCCCCTCTCTCTTTCTCGTCCACTTCCTATATATCTGAACGCGCGGGCGCGCAGATACGAGAGTTCCACCCATCTCTCTAGCCGCGCGAGCATATACGGGGTGATCCGTGAAATCGTGACCGATCGATCGATCGGTTTTTCGACGTTCTTTCCTTCTTTCTTTCTCTCTCTCTCTCTCTCTCTCTCTCTCTCTCTCTCTCTCTTTCTCGTCACGCTCGACGTCCGACTGCGGCTTCAGGACGCGAGGGCCAGCGAGTCTTAAGACTGAAATTTGATGGCAAGCTCCTCAAACGGTTTAGAGCTGATCTTTCCTGCATCATAATGTGGAAGTATATATATATATATATATATATAGCATTCGAATTAGAAGCGATTGAAAGCGAGATGCAACGAAACAGATAAACCTTTATAATTCGTCTGAATTAAAGCAAACTTTAATTTTAGATCATTAATCGTGAACTTAAATGAAATAGACCCTGGAATATCGAAAGCTCTGAAACGCTGGCTTTTCCAGTGAAACGAAATTGGGAATTCCACCGAGTCCATTTTCGGAACGAAAGGATTATCGAGGCACTCTGTGCGCGCTTAGAGGAAAGGCGAGAAGGGGCATCCCGTCGTCGTTAGAATCTCGAAGGCGTCGATCTTGGCCACGCGTTAGAAATGTGAAGTCGGCGCGTACGTTTATTTGTCATATGTATCGCGGCCATGGTTCTGGGTTAGGTCTGGCGCTCGGATCTCTCTTCGGGTTAAGTTAGATCTAGTTTACTCCAATTTACGAACGGCGGGCAGTCGCGGCGGACAGAAGCAGCACGGTGGGAAGGGAGGGCGAGAGGGGGGGGGGAGAGAGAGAGAGAGAGAGAGAGGCCCGAGGGACTTTAATTTTCTCGACGTACGGGGCCCGATGGTTTAAAAGCGCTCCTAAGAACCCGCGGGGCTTTATGGGGGTATGCCAGAATTAACCATTAACGTGTGATTGTACTGGCGGAACCCCGCCGAAACTTGACACCGCGATCTCTCCTGCGTGCTTGGTGCCAAGGCTACGTCGGACCGACGTGAAACATAGACCGACTTGTTCGATTGGTCTTAACCGAGCGCGGCTGGAACTGACTCTATCGCGAGCAACGAAATTAAGTTGGCACGACGCGAGCCACTCTTTCGACAAATACCACATAAGTCTAAAACATTGAAGAAGATAAAGTCTCAGATGAATCGCTCTCGGATGAATTTTTTTTACCGAGAATATAAAGAAATATATGTAATAATGCAATATAGCTAATACGTATATCGTTATCCGTACATATGTTATAATTATTGTATACGCAAGAGACAATAAATGTAGGCATGAAACGGGAAGCTTTTCATTAGAATGTAGAGGCAAGAAACGGAAGAAATGCAATTGTAGAATACTCGAAATTCGACAGCACGTTGCACAAATAGTGAATCGTTGTTGCAACATTCGTATATCTTCGTTTATCCGATATTTATGTCGCCTCCACGTCTTCCTTTTTTTCTTTATTTCTTGATTCTTGATTGACAGACGAGACGTGTATCGTTACAGTCGTTGAGATTCCACAGAGTTCCTCGCGAGCAACGCGCACGATTACGTGTTCAGACACGGAATCTCCGATGAGATTCAACGAGAGGAAGAAAGAAGAAAGGGGAAAAACGCCAGCATCGCGCAGTGCGGAGTCATTTAATTCGGATACACCCCGTAAACGCGGCATCGCACCGCGGGCGATAGTGGGGCGCCAGTTGCCTAGCGACCTACCCCGGGAAGCCCCGTAGTCCTCCTCGGGCGCACTTTGTTTGCCGTAGCCCCGAAAACACAAAGCTTTTACGTGCCTCTACGTACGACCAGCCTTAGCTGGCGATCGCGGATCACAACGTAGATAACGGCTAACGAGGGACGTAAGAATAGTGCGAGATGCTGCATGATGGATACCCCAAGATTTGACTCAAACGAGAATCATGTTCTTGGAGAGAGAAAGAGAGAGAGAGAGAGAGAGAGAGAGAGAGAGAGAGAAAGTGTATTGATCTAAAATTGTACAACCATGTTACTCCATGCTTTGTGCAAAGAAAAAAATTAAGACAAGCTCTTAGAAAGCTACAATTATGAATCCTTACTCATTTATTCTAATAACAGGTGTACTCAATCGCAGTGAATTTCTGTGACTTGGATCAGATTTCTGATTAATTTGAGGACTGCCATTAAGTGGACGTATTCTGCGTCAGTGAGTATTTAAACGAAAAGTAGCGAGATACTCTATACGGGTAATCATGGCGATCGATAATAGTCCGAGGCCGTCTCTCCGCATTCTCTCTCGCTCGGGTGAAAGTTTTAGCTGGAAAATCGGCGCGGATGGATCCTTGATCCTTGATCCTCAGCAGCTCGAGAGAGTAAATGGAAAAGCGTGCAAAATTCCGGAATAGCTCTCTCAGCTCTCTCTCTCTCTCTCTCTCTCTCTCTCTCTCTCGTCCCTTTAAAAGCTAGTCTCGAATGCAAATTATTCGCGCAAGCTACTGCTGCATAGGTTGTTTTTTTTTCGTTTTATTTTCGGAATAGCTCGCGTATACAGTCAGCCCTTAAACGCGCAATTTTGTTCTATATTGACAACTTGATTGTCGAGTTGTACGTATATACATGATGTCTTTGCAACCTCCAAGAGTTATGGCACTCGCCCATATGTGACTATATTTTCCGCTTCATTTCCGTATTCGTCGATAATGTATGACATAACGTGAGATAAAAAAGATGAATGAGATCTTTTAATATCCTTTTAACAAAAACATGCTTTTTAATATATATATACATATTAAAAAGCATGTTTTGTTATATATATATATATA
>NW_017305408.1:2318248-2318752 GCF_001594115.1 Trachymyrmex septentrionalis
TCTCTCTCTCTCTCTCTCTCTCTCTCTCTCTCTCTATCGAATCGCTGTAACTGTTCAAACGGCGTGTAACAAGAAACCGGAGTAATAACACGCGTGGAACCAAAAGTAGAGTCGCGTGGAACTTCGGGACTTGTAGGAGGCACGTTAGGCGGTGAAAACACAGCGATTCCTTACAAAGCCACGTATTCCGTGACTCAATGAAGATACCTCGAGTGTCTTTACACACGATGACAAACACAACGCGGTGTGAGTATAATCTGGCAACTCGAATGCAACACGAAATGCATTACTCATGACGCTCTCTTAGCAGTGCTGACCCTGATTCTAGGAAAGGGATGAAGGAACGGATAGACGGACGGGTCCTGGAATGCTGTGCCTAGCTTAAAACCCTTTTATACCTGTCCTTTTCCTACTACTACTACTACTACTTCTACTACTACTACTATTACCACCACCACTACTACTACTACTCGTATATTCACGTTCTCTATGTTGATCTCTCGA
>NW_017305408.1:2318852-2338083 GCF_001594115.1 Trachymyrmex septentrionalis
ACTTCTACTACTACTACTACTATTACCACCACTACTACTACTACTACTCGTATATTCACGTTCTCTATGTTGATCTCTCGATCTCCACGGTCCTCTTCCTCTCGCTCCGCTTCGGTCTTCTCGCTCGAAGAGAGTTCCTCCCTCTATCTCTTTCTGCCTATCTTCTAAACTGGAGTCTCTTTCTTCTCTTTCCATCTTTCGTCATCCTCCCCTCCATCCTCCTTCACTGGCTCTCGCTACGTTGCTTCTTCCTCCTTCGTCTCTTCGTCCTTCGGCCCCTCCTCTAGCCCCTCTTTCCCCTCTACTATCACGGTCTCTTTCCTTGGCTTCCTGTCTTTCTTCGACGTTGCATTTTCTGTCTTCTTCGAAGATCGGTGCTTCTCTCTTTTCTCGGCCTTTTTCTCCCTCTCCCGTTTCTTCAGCTCGAGGTTCTCATTTTGTTTATGACTCGAAGGATTTTCCGATTTACGTTACAATTTTTAATGACTTATAACGATTATTCGAGTCTTGTCCTTGAATTTTGTCGAGTTAGAAACTAGAATTTTTGAGAAGAGTGATTCAATCTGTACAACAGTCTCCACAGGCTTCGTTATCACGTAACAGAGAAATACAATACTGACAGAAATGTATGACGCTGAAAAATTCTTCGATGCGCGTTCGAGGGATTTTGTTCGATTCGGTTCGCTCGGCTAGGCCAGGTGTTCTGGCAATGAGCGGGCACTATCAGCGAACGCGAGATCCGTGGGTCGAGAGAGAAGGACCGACGAAGGAGCCGGAGCGTGTAGGTGAAACTCGACGAGAGAGGCACTGAAGAAGGATGGAGAACCTGTCCTCTCGAACTGAGCCTTCTCTTCTCTCGGGCCTTCTCTGAAGAGGCTTAAAGAAGGCCTTCAGGATTCGGTCCCTCGGACCTTGGTTTATAGCTACGAACACGACGGACGTTGTCGATCGTCTCGGACGCACACTTCTAATCCCATACGAAAAATCATTTCTAGGTGCAAACTAAACGTTCCGCGCAGCAAACGGTACGAGAAGTCCATTGAAAGTTCATACCTTTAATGCGAAAATCGATCGTCTCGAATTGTCGACGAGAAAATTAAATTAAACTGTTGTTCTACTGAAAACAAATCTATTTCTAAAGTCTGAAATCTTTCATCTAAAAAATTGAGCAGTTTCTTTTCGAAAATATCGTGGCATATAAGCCGCACACACTGTACTAGGTTAATCTCCGAAGGAAAAAGGCATCTTCTGCGCGGTGCGTTGTTAGAGATCGGAAATTTCGGCCCTCGAAATAGCGTGGGGGCTGTATGTGGAAATGACAGCCGGCTCGGTCGCCCCCATCATGTCCGTGTGGGGGCAGAGGGGTGGGCGCGCGCGGGAATCCCGGCCACCCTCTTCCCCGTCGCCTAGGCTGCATATATCGACCCACCGATGGTGAAGCGGTGGAGTGTGCACGACCCCTGACTCGCGCACACATATGAGGAAGAGAGAAAGGCGAGGGAGAACGAGGACTCCTTAACCCTCATCCGCGATATCACGGGGGTAAAATTTGACGGACCGGCGGATATCGGAGGAGACGTCGGCTTGGCTGATGTTGGTGATCGTCTATCGATCATTCTGAGTGCGGTCGCTGATAATGCAGTCGAGAGAGAGAGAGAGAGAGAGAGAGAGAGAGAGAGAGATTCAATATGACCGATGAATAATAATCGGGAGAAGATGTAGGAATTCTGGGAATCATGGAAGAACATACACGAATGTTCGTATTTTCTTGATAAGGAAGAGCAGATGTATAAGAGGAAAAAGAATAATCTCCAGTGAAATTAAGCGGAGAGAGAAGGTGTGGAAGATGGGCGATTCTTTAGGATCCTCGATCTTCTCGTTCTCGGATTTTTAATCATAAATCCCTTTCGTAAATCCCTTTAATCATAGAAAACGAAGGAAAAGGAGGAAAAATCGTAAAATCCGTTCGTCTCTTTCCTGCGAAATAAAGAAGTCTACGATACATGATTCTTTCCAATTATTCCGTATGCAGTTTTCATCAACATCGTCGGACATCAATTAACGATAACAGAGTTTAAGTTTTCCCGCGTCTATCTGTTATTCGCGGATAACAATACTCGAGGTACGCGATTGCGAAACAAGGCGGAAGTCTGGGAAGTTAAAAGGCAAGATTCCCGCTGATTGCGGCGTAATCGGAGTCACCAAGTAGGAAGCTCGCGATAGTCCCGACCCTATAATTCGCCTGACCGATTGGGAGAAGAGAACGAGAGGAGGAAGAAGGAGCGAGAAAAGTGTCGGAGGTGTCAGATTTTTACGAGCACCTGTTCAGCATTTTTCCCTCCGCGTAGAGGGCTCGCGTCGTCAGGTAGATACGCGGGGCTCGTAGGGCCCAGTATAGGGGCACCCTATCGACCTGGAAACCTGTTCTCCCTTCTCTCTCTCCCACCACCCTCTCGTCCACCCTCTCCGTTCCCCTTCCGCGGCCCCCGGCCACTCCGCTGCTGGCGGCGGGAGCGATGGAAATGAAAAATTAGGCCGTTGTCGGGACCTCGCCTCCTTCGGAACCCCCGTTCGTTTCCACCCGTCCACCTCCCCGTACCTCGCGCGCCGACTTTTTCGTCACCGCCATTTATTTATCGCACGCCGACACGTACGTACGGGGTGTTTGTAAAACACGCGGCCAGATTTCCAACGTCGGCTGCGGTTGAGTATGCGAAGAAAGTTCCTAGGGGCTTACGTCAGAAAGAGCTTTATCAAAGGGAGTTCCAACGAACTTTCTTCTCTAATTCTCATTTCTTGGCGATTTTTCGTAAATACATAAGGTATCGTAGAAATAGCGACTCATACATTTCAAAACCTACTAACGAAGCAAGAAGGATATTGCTGAAGTAAAAAAATTTAGCTAGGTAAAGATAGCTTTATTTATCACGCGCTTTAGGATAGCGTCCTCTCGAGCTAAATAAAACATTAATATAACAAGAGAATAGTAAAAGAATAGATCTAACGGTTGTGTAAGAATAATTATCAAATTTTTAAGTAAACAAGGAAAAAGAAAAGGATTAGAGAAAGACAGCACACATCTGAAAATAATTTTATCGAGTGATCAAAATAATGACGTAGGAATCTCAAGTATAATGAATAATGCTGCAAAAAGTTTTAACATTCTCAACCAGTTTCGACCACCGTATTACATAATTTTGACCAATAACATTATTTTTAGATCTGTGTCAAGTTAAGTTTTTAGATACTTTAGTAACGTTATTCTTTCCGAGTAGTCCTCCTATATATTATATAATCCTTTAATTTCGATCGTTTATAATGTAATATGGACTTCTCCATTCTTTCCTACGGTAAGGAAAAGTCGACTCCTCATGTTGGATAGACATAAGGTGCAAAGTCCGAAATAAACTGCGCACAAAAAAGTGATTTCCATCTAGAGGTAGTTTCAAAGACAAGATCGTCGCCGATTATAACCGTCATCGCATCGCCGACACTTTCATTTAATGATTTATTTGTACGCGCATCCGGAAGTCAGAAGATAGACAAACACTGAATCATCCGCGTGTTCGTCTTGGACATTATGTATATATGTATGTATATATATATACACATATACACAAGCGGTCTATAAAGCGTCCATCCGAAAGCTTCAATTCGAAATTTCTTACTATGAAATTTCTGATTCTATCTTATACACGAGAGACCCGTGAAAGAGAGGTGGCCGATCATAATAATTCGCGTCCGCGAGACAGGCGACTATCGATAGGCGCTGCTGTGCGCGTCACGTGTGCTCCTCCGATACGGTTTATACCTGCGGATTGACAGGTTATTGGCGGTCGGTCGTTATTGCACGCGTGCACGCGGTAACGAGTAACGAGGGCGAATGCGCTCCGATTCCGAGTATGCGTAAGCGCTTATGCGTAAGCGCGCGTGCACGCATGACCGAGCGCACGCGAGGGCGCGTCAAGGATCGCGATTAACTTTGTTACTTGTAACTCAGCTGTAACGCCGTAGCTATTTTTCTTCTGGAAACAACGCGCACTATCACTAACGCGCCGTTGCGTCACGTCGCACTACATATGTGTACGCGGAGCGATAGGCGTGACCGGAAATTAATCCTGGCTAAACTAGGAGACGACCAACTTTTACTTTGTCAATGCGAATAAATCCAGTTTCATATTAATTCGCGTTCGCTTTTTATTGGTACATTTGTTGGTGTACTTTTGTCTCAAAAAAAAAAAAGAAAAAAAAAAGAAAAAGAAAAGAACCCGGGGATACAAGTTATATTAATAAGAATTAAAGTATCTCGTTCTTTCAATGAGACGCTTTTTTCGTCGTAAACGATGTGACCGTGATTCGATTTAGATCTTGCTCTACTAGATTTTCCTTTCGTAGAATTCTTAAAAATCAATCATTTACATTCTTGACACTCTGATCATAAAGTTAACATCTCTTTTTATTATTTATGTACTTAACCCAAGCAAACCACTCGTGGGTCCAACGGGTCCCCTATGTAATTTTTTACATTGTTGTAACTTTTTTATTATATAATTTGAAGGTCCGGATTAAATTTAAACATTTTAGAATTATTTTCCAAAAAGTAGTGGATTTTTTGCGAATTTTTCCAATAAAATTTCTTTTTAGGCATTGTAATTAATTGAAAATAAAATATTATTTATTTTTCTCTCATTAAAAATACTATTTATCTATCTCTGTCTAACTTCGAGGTACAAACACGTATTTTGAACTAAAAAAATACGTATTCAGTCCAGAGATATTGCGTGACCAAGTTGCAGGGTTTCACAAACTGGTGTGTACCGGGAAGATAACCAAAGCAATAACAATGGCTTACTAGAATTAATTCGATCCTGCTACTCTGATATGTATAACTTGAGAAACTATCTAGGAGAAAGTAGAATGATGAAAAATTTACGCGGCAATCATTCGATAATATCGAAGACGTTAACAAACGAAATCCTTTCATCGATAAATTGTAATACTGAAAAATCGCCGCGTTAAAAAGGATTAAACCGGCAGTATCAAAAGCCGATATATCGACTCGTGGCGATTGCGGTGCGCACACCCTTAGACGCGTCACCCTGTATATCTAAGAGACTACATTATGCTTGCCGACCTGTTGCTACCCTTTCCTACCTCGCACCCTTCTACTGTTCCTTCCGACCTAATCCACCCGCCGCTGCGAAACGGAACCCTCCTTCCCTATCCTCGTGTGCTCCTCCTCGTGTTCCTTCTCGTTCCAGCTCATCAAAGCCGCTCTATATTCTTCGTTTCGGTCTCCTCTCCGTTTTACTGCCTTCTCCTCTCGTCGTTTCTCTCTTTCAACTGCCTCGTCAATCTCGCAATCTTTCGCCCCTCCTCCACTCCGTCTTCTCTCTCTCTCTCTCTCTCTCTCTCTCTCTCTCTCTCTCTCTCGCGCTCTTCCTCTTCTCCTTTTTCAACTCTTCTTTTTCTCAAAACCGCTCTGTACAACGCTAACGATGGTACAATACTAACAACGCGCTATCGATATATACCTCGACGTACTGTGGCATCGGCACTTTCGACTCAACTGATTCAAAAGTATAAGTAATTCCTCGTCCATACATTGCGCCGATACTAAACGCAAACTCTAAACGAAGATTTATAGACGTAGACGTCTGCCGCGTCGGATCTATCTACGGGATGCCTCGAAATGGCAGACCATAGCATCAAGAATGGATGCTTTGACCAATTTGGAGAACCAATCTTTCTCTCTCTCTCTCTCTCTCTCTCTCTCTCTCTCTCTCTCTTTTTTAACTGTAGAAGCAACAACGATCTTGTTCACGTTCAATTCTCGTAAATTAATCTTACTTTCCGACTAGTTCCCGCTATTCTGAACTCTCTTTAATTGACTCGTTATTTAAAATCGATACCGGTGAAAATGTTGCGATAAACGAGTACAGCGGCTTGGAAAATCTCTAACCTTGCAACTTCCACGCTAGTTCGAAGCGAGAAATCTATGGAAATTAAGATTCGCGCCCCTCGCGAATTGAAATCGAACGCATCTCGAGCGCGTGCGCGAGAGCTTAAGTTCTGTCTAAGACTGAGATTAATGCCGTGCATTTGTTTCTCGACACTCTGATTGCAGCCTCGGGAGGGGGTGGTTCGATGTTGGTCCCTCCCGTGGCCCAAAGTGGGACCGGGGACCGTCCCGTGGGGGACACGGTGGCACGGGCTCAGCAGACGACCGGCCCCGCTGCCGCTACGACGACCCTATGGCCTTTAGCACCTGCGCAGCCCAATCAGGTTCCCAATCAACAGTCCCAGGGCATACCACCTTTGGCCGCTACGCCTGCGCCCGCTCACAATCAAGGTTCGCATTACACTATACTGACTATACGTATCAATCATCATTATCATCTCTCACCTCGGCGTACGCAGTCCATTGGGATTGAATTGCTCCCCGCGAGCGGGGATTCGGGAGCCCGGGGTATCGCGGGTGTTCCTCTCCTTAAAGCGGCGTGGAAAGGTTTGCGTGTGTTCTCTTGTACTCTCAGAAAAACGTATCCACTGTACAGTATCGTCGGCAGTCTCGTCAGTATTGTCGGGTCTCGAACGGAGCTCGTCCTTCGTTAAACTTCGTACGACTCGAGAGCTACGATAACTCAATTATTTTACTCGGAAACGTACTGCGTTGATAGATAAATCTTTATCTTAATCTTACTCCGAATCTTAACGCTTCCTCTTCGGCAATTCAGATGCGTGTCGTATCAAACGTTCGTAAAAGGTATTCGTACGCAAAGAATTGAGTTTTCGTTTAAGAAAAAAAAAAAAAAAAAAAAAAAAAACACACACACACACATTGTCTCTTTCAATCTGACGAAAAACATCGCTGTTCTCTCGGTGTACATCCAGTACACGTTGATGTAACATTCACTATTGATCAGAGGTCGTTCACGCTCGATGCGTAATACGCTTATCATGCTTTATCAATTCGATATCTCGAATTTGGGCTGTATGGAAAACTCCTTGTGCGTCGAGGTTGGGAAAGCATTACCGAAGATTCGAATGTCCTCGGTTCAATCCCGGATTTTGACGCAAAAATCCCCTTCCATCTTACAAAACAATATTTACAGCGGCACCGCGTCGTGAGACTGTAAATTTCATAGAACTTTATCAATTTCGAGATGAAACACGCGTTTACTTTTTTCTTTATCGAGTTAGCACCTTATGGTTTAACATAATGGATGTGTCTCGCTGTGCATCTATCGTTATATTTGTCTTGACGATTGATTAATATCAGTTGAAAAACTGGACAAGCCTGGACAATATATTATAATTATTTACGCTTTTACAGAACTGGCCGTAAACACGAGCCGTTTATTTCGCAAATATAAGTCCAGTTTCGAGATATTACGAATTGCGATGAAATGTGGATACGAGTTGCCGTGACGCATTGCGTTTAATTCCATGATAAATCATATAGTATGTGTGTGTGTCATGTTTGAAACGTGTACGGAAACAATATAGAAATTATGATTTTTGGATTTCATGATAAATATGTGGAAAAAATATTGTTACATCTGCAAAAGTTGTATTTGTGATTTAATCTATGATTCAATCCATACAAAACAAAGCGAGACTGGAGATAAAAATGGAGTTATAAAAATAGACTACAACATGCACATCATATATTTTCGCACCGCTTATCACTAATACGTTAGTATTACGTTAGATATTAAGGTAAGAGAGAAGAAGAGATTCAAAGAAATAAATAAATCTTTTCCTATTTTGTGTATTTTATAACAACTAGTTATGCGTCCGCGGAGCCCAAGGAAAGAATAATCTGATGTTTTTCCTCTCTCTCTCTCTCTCTCTCTCTCTCTCTCTCTCTCTCTCTCTCTCTCAGAATGTTTGAGATAACTGTAGCACTTAATGCCATGCGTGTCTATCTTTATTAGTCGTTTTAATGTATTCTTTTTCAGAAGTATATCATCTACAAGTCCATCAGTAAAAATTAAATGTCACTTGCAACCTCGCAACGTTGCGTTATCATGAATTTTTAAGCTCCAATTAATTATTATTAATCGTTTGATATCTCAATGATGATGTTACAGGTGCAAACCGCTACGGACTGTACTCGTTATTTCCAGGGGGTGGCGGGGGCAGTTACGTCGCCGCCACCCCCGCCACCCCCGAGCAACCGATGCCAGCACGGGCTTATCACGC
Source organism: Trachymyrmex septentrionalis (assembly GCF_001594115.1). NCBI lineage: Eukaryota > Metazoa > Arthropoda > Insecta > Hymenoptera > Formicidae > Trachymyrmex > Trachymyrmex septentrionalis. The sequence goes on from NW_017305408.1 coordinate 2,327,061, forward strand.
GACGCACAAGGGTAAGTTTACAATTTCCTTTCTTACGACTTCGCTTTCTACGAAGACCGCTCGAGGATATCTCTGGTTTGCGAATGCGTCACACGCTTGACATTTTACACAAAAAGAGCAAGCATTTTCGTAATCCATTCACTTTCATTTTCCGTTCGATATAAATTGTTGTTAGGAATTACATTTCGAAGCTCACATTTAATGATCGATTCTGCGATAAGTCTCGTGTCGCAGAATTTCTTCTCAAATACAATGTCGACGAAAAGGACGATTTTGTTATTGCAGTATCTCTTTAAAACTTTAGCCACGGCCAGATCAGAAAATAATTTTGCTGGACAATCAAAACAATTAAAATAATTATGGTATTAATACAACAATATAATGGCTTCAAGAATAAATCAATTCAATTTAGAGAAAATTCGCTCTGATTTATTGGATTATTTTGTTGTTCTATTTAGAGAAAAAGCATGAAAAGCGCTGGTTCTTGTTGCAAATATCTCAGTGTTATTTATTCGTAGTAAGATATAATAATAAACTATGTAAAATCTATCTCTAAACTTTCCATAGTTCATTATTATATTTTATTATAAATAAATAACACGAAGATATTCGCAACATAAGAACCAGCGTTGGCTTTCATGCTTTTTCTCTAAATTGAATCAAAATAGAATGTCAAAGACCGACAGACTGATAGAATGCCAAAACTTTTGATAGCATTACTCATTATGCTTAGGATTTCTACATCGATGATCCATCAATATTATTTCTGTATCTATCTAAATTTTCAGATACTTCAGAAAAATCGTTCTGTCTGTACAAAGATCGATCTATTCCGCGCAATTGAAGATACAGATTCATTTCATGAATCGAGCTTGAGAATTTCAAATATATGTACAATAACATAATGTACATAAAATTCATTAGTTATAATATTATGTTATCTGTAAGATTTTCGTAAATGGCTCAACATTGATGTAAGATCACAGAAACAGTTGAGGAACGCTTAGCGACCGAAGAAACGGATCAGAAGTCGGCTTTTAGCGTTAAACTTTATCAGCTTCGCAACTTTTCTAGACTTTACGAACAGAACAACCCTCCCTCCTCCCTCGGATAATTGAAATCTCGCCGATGAGATTCGACTTTCGACAAGATTCCGAGAAGGAGGAGGATTCGACCCTCCGACGCGTCCCCGCGTTCTTTCTTCTTTTTTTCTTTTTCTTCTTTGAATCCATTCGCAGTCTATCGCGGAGCCGCGTTTTGGGTTACACCTCGAACAATAAGGTTGTTAGGACCTAAGAAGGCGAGGTAAAGGTCTATACGACGACTGGACACGCGGCTACACGCGGGAATTCTATTTGCGACGCGCGCGTTTTTCTTCAACTCCTCCGGGTCCTTATCCGGAGTTCGCCGCTTTAATTGCATAATTGCTCCATTGTGAGCTGGATGAGAGACCCGCGAAACCTGTGAAAGGTTCCCCTTCACGAGGCGTCTTTCGCGAACCGTCAAAAAGAGTGGTGTATAAAAGGTACTCATTAATTGACAGTAAGCCGTAAGAGTATGGGCCCTTTGAATTGAATCTCGAGCCAACTTTTCGTATTGGGGGAAATTTTATTTCTCCAAATTTTCTAATCTTCACTTTATCTTTCATGCTTTCATGTTGCCGCAGAGCGGACAAGTAAGTATAGAACGAATAATTTGACACAGGATTGTCATAATTTCATCATTCTAAGATTCCACTTTTCCTTGATTTTCAGATCTTCTAAATTTCACGATGTGTCCTTCAATAATATTTCGAAATTCTTTTACGTTTTCATCTTGATTTGGAAGCTTAATATTTTAGATCAATTTAACATAGTAATTAAATTACTATTAATGTTGCTGACACTACTTGTATTTTTAGCTGCTAAATTGATAATATTCCAAAATCCTGCGTAGGTGTGATGTAGATATATTAAACGTTTTTAAAGCCGGGAATTTTTATTTTTTCAGAAAATTTTGTTAAATTACTTGATTTTCCTGGCCGGTTTCAATTTCCACGACGGTCCCTCGATTTCCCGGATTTCCTAGTTCTACGGCAATCCTGATGAAACGTGATAAGGAAAGAACCGCTGACATAAATGCAAATTGTTTTAGTGCGTTCTCAGAGAAGAACACGCTTTCTGTGTACCCATCAATGATAACCAATTCTGGGCACGTTGTAGATATCAGCAAGATATTTTTCACACACATTAATTTGCATAGGCAGATACGTATCCACATTTAGATAAAATCAATAGTCCTAGCAATGGCGCAGCACGCCGCCAAAGATATATCGCACTGCCGCGCTGATAGACGCATTTCCTCCCGAGAATTACGCGTTTTCCTTGCGAAACGGATCCCGAAAATATTAATCACTCTTTCTATCGATCCTTCTCTCTTTAGAGAGACACAAAAAGAGACGGAAGAACTCTACACTCCACACGGTTAACTAATTACCGATAAAATAACCAATCAGTTAATTATCGATAAAATATGGAATTTTAATTATTGGCGAAATATGGGATAAAATAGCCCCCATGAGCTATTTCCCACATTTTATAATAAAAGGTAGAAAATGTTAACGTTTCACTACGCAATTTGCGAAAATTTATAGATATAAATGTACAAGTGCTTCTTGATTATAAATAAAGGGAGAAATAATTATTACATTATAAATGTTAAAATGTTAATAACAAAAATATTGTATCACAAATAAAATGTTGCGTTGTAAGAGACATTGTTCTTAAATTAAGGGATATAAATTTGAAAGTAAGCTTTTACTTTAGTTATTCCGTTTCACGTACATCAAATATGTACGATATTTGTTTTTATATTTACTATCCTTAAATTGGAATTTATCTTGCTTCAGTCTTTCTATAAATTGTATTTTACTGCGCTACCGCTTCAAAACATGTGTACACGAATGTATATGATGGGCAAATGTATGTATGTACATAGTAAAAAAAATTTGTGTTTTTAACACATTTTACATGTCCCAAACGGTCCACCTAAATTTTTGTGTTAATTTAACATAAGATGAATATGTTAGAAAGTAACACAAATATTATGTAAAAAAATTAATACGAGAAGCGTAATACTTTGACACAATTTAAAAACAAATTGTATGATAAATTGACACATTTATAACGTTAAATTTAATTGAAGATTAGATGCTGTTTTTACATTTTTAGTTTAGACGATGTTTCTGTGATATTTAACATACGCGATATAAATTTAACAGACATTTACTGTTACAAAGAGGAAATAACACAAAATATCTGTACCTTTTTACGTATAAAATATGTAATTAGTTGTACAGAATAAATTTCTTCAATAAAATTGACATTTGTTATATTAAATCAACACACGCATTTTATTCATTTATTCTTAGAATTTATGTTTTAAAACTACATTATTTTTATGTTATCTGTTTACTTACCTTATAAATTGTGTTATTTTAACACTGAGAAATGTTAAATTTTAATTTTTTTAATTTAACACAAAATATTCAAATAACACAATCGTACTATGTTAAATTAAAACTCGGATATATTAAAAATTCAACACAAAATTTTCACACAAAAATTTGAATGGACCGTTTCTAACACAAATACAATGTTCTTTTACTACATGCGTACATTTCCGTAGCGTATTGAATTCAGGAATCGGTGGGTTCGTTAAGCCCAAATGACTGTGTGGAATCAGTCATCCCCGCGGGAAGGAGAGAAAGAAACGTATTGTGTTGTATCACACGGACGTGATGCGTGAAAGAGTTAAACGTTTCTAGGGTTAACAAACTGCGCGTTACGCCAAGTAGAGTCAGTCTATTCGCGTATCGCGATACCGGTATTTCCTACTCGCGGCAGACGAAACTTACGTTCGTCGGCGGAAGGCCGGGTCGATTAATCGCCGGTGGATTCTCCAGTTTCAGAGAGCGTGTTTTCCGCGGCGGTCGGGGTTGGGGTGGGTGGCTACACCTGGGGTGCTCCCACGCCCCCGCCGGGATCGCCCTATAGCCCCGTGCCCGTGACACAGCTGGAGCTGCTGGCGAAAAATTTGGCGAACCTGGCGCCCGCAGCCGCCACAGGCCAGCAGGCCCTAAGCCTGCAGGGTGTTGGCGTTAACGTGGCCGGTAGTCTGCATCACGCGCAGCATACGCAGCACACGCAGCACACCCTCAACGTTACCGGAATTCATCATCTGCATCACGGTAAGAGTCTATCTCCGTCTGTCTCGAAAAAGAAACTCGGAAGGGAGTCGCAAAATCTCGATTTTCGAACAAAAAAAAAAACAAAAAAATATGCATATATATATATATATATATATATCGAATAATATAAATTGGCGCGGAATATCGAAAATTTAACGTTTTTAATTTAAAACGAGACTTTCGAAATAAACGAATGAATTATTTTTGAATCGATGATTAAAAACCCGTGTGTGGTTCCCTTCGTGGTAACATTATTGTTAACAAGAAAAAAAAAAGAAGCAGAATTTATAGGCAAAGTTGATGCAACGTGCTAACTAATATCAAGTCGCCCTCATCCTGATCCTGATAAAATCTATTTAACGTTACTAAGAGATAACGATACCCGGATAACTCACCTTTACCCGATCGAAATCATCAGCCCTTTTTATACGATAAACAAAAAATGCAGTCACGTCAAGGAGTCAAGTATGTCGAAATAAAAATCGCTCATTTTTGAAGGAACTGTTGAAAACGTAGAACAATTGGCATTATCTGGAGACACGGTGGTGGCTCGGCGCTAAGCCAAGCGCAGCGACATTGCCGTGGTTACTTTATATAAATCGTGTTACATCAATTATGTCTCTTGTATTAATTAAAATTTGACGAATTGGATCAATTGATAAAAAGAATCGTGACGTAGAGAGGAAGAAGATTGGATCAGAATATCTTTAATTTCTTTCACTTAGCAAATGAACTTTCGTGTAACTCGTTACGCAAACAACAATTTTATCTATACAACGAATGAACACTCATAGCACGGAGACAGCGTCGGGAAAAGCTTGGAAAAACATGCAGCGAGTTTTTCCTATATTCCCCGATTATACGTTCACCATTTGTGTTTCGACAATAATTTTAGCGGAAATCATTTCCATTTCAAGTTATTTTATATTATTGGCACACACAATATCAATCATCACGAAAATAGCACAGGTCGTTACGTTCAACTCGTATCTAAGGCTGTCGTGTTTATTTACACCAGGGTTTTTCGACCGGTATATCACGGCACACTGTTGTGCCACAAATATTTCTGAGAATAGATAAAAAGAAAGCGAAAAACAAAATAAGTAAAAAGGTTTTAAGAATTGTGAAAATTATGTAAATTATATATGTTGTGTTTACCCTCATTTTTTTTTTTAACCAAAGCGATATCATCACTGCAATAAAAGATCTATACTGAGCTTTAAATCATATAATATATGATATACCTCGAAAAATTTGGCTCATTATTTAAGAAGCAGACTTTCAAAATGCCTTTTGTCCAAAATTTCATTTTTTCAGTTAGAGACGTCGGAGTTGAAAGACTCATATTATAAGCTGCTCTGAGATGTTCAGAAAGCATTTTTTCATCGTTAATTTACATGCTGAAAAAACGTAGACATTTCGAGGTGCATTATGTTTTTAACTAGAGACAAACAAAATGCATTTGTTTAACATTTTTAACAATTGTTCAGCAATTTCGTTTAACATTTCACATCCTGATTGACATATTATTATTTTCTGTAAAGTCCGTAGTTTTCTCGTATGCGTAATTCCTTCCTTCCTCGTTTTCTGCCAATTACAAATATTGGAAGAAAAAAAAAACGCGTTCTGAAAGTGCTCCTCATTTAACGTGCCACAAAAAAAGGTTGAAAGGTTGAAAAATGCTGCTCTATACTATTCGCTTGTATATATACTCGTATTGGCTTATAGAGAAATATTGCGCTGTTAACACCTAAATTCCGATGTACTGCAATTACGTGGAATTAATCGTGAGAGATACGTTAACGTAATTTTCTGTGCTTTTTCGCGAAAGGTGGCCTCCATCAGAACACATTCTCGCCTCAACTGTCGCTAGTAACCGGCAGTGCGCCAACATTGACCATCAACAACTTCTCGTCACCCAACTCGACCAACGGTATCGCGCCGACGACGGGTGTCCTCCTGCAGGAATATCAACCGCCAGGCGCAACAGCGGCGACAGGATGTACCGTCACCGTGAACGGTGCGTCCTGCCTAACCAACACCAGCAGCACGACCAGCAGTATGATGGTGCACGGTGGTGTCGGCAGCGGTGCCAACCAGGCGACTAGCAACCAGATCGCCGTTCAAGCCACCGCCACGAAGAAACGTGAGGCTTTCCTTTCCAGTCAAGGCCAACCGGTGAAGCTGGAGAACAAATCGACCAGGACGCCGTGCCTCTGCAGGAACAGCAACGGTACGGCGTACCGTTTCTCCCTCGGACTTTTCCACGTGAAATCCAATGAATCGCATATGCGAACAAACGCGTCACGCTGACGAGATTAGGGCTGACGCTTAGGACCGGGCAAAATAAGCCGAATACCTGCTCGCCACTCGGAATGTGCGGATAATATTCGTCGGGCGTCTCATCGTTGGCTCTGTTCGAAATGCGAAAAGCGACAAACGCTTTTTCTCCATTTCGATTTTCCTTTAGATTGTCAAAACTTTCGCACTCTAGAAACTTCGGACGACTGCAGAGACGAATATTGGGCTTCGGACTTCTCAGACTTTGTCTTTGATTTTTTTTCGGATTGTCGAAGCGGCCCCAGATCGGTATTTTTCTAAGGCGTACATTTTTTTATCCGTGTCTTTGAAATCTCCGAGATTTGTGAAATCTCTGAAATTCCAATTTCACTTGAATGTGTGAACCGAGAAAACTAGGATGTTAAATCTTCAAATTTACAGCCACGGATATCGTAATATCGTCACAGACGTCGACTGACTTTAGATCATTTTGAACTTGTACGCGTTCACCACGAGATCGGGAATTGATTGATTACAGGAAAGACAAAGGTGGTGCATTCAGATGTGGGATGCAGCAGGACACTACCTGTCGTCTCGTCCTGGAACGGGCAGGATAGCAGCGCTAGTATTAACAATAGCAGCGCTAGCCTGACCGTAAAAAGGGAACCTTTGGCTTCGGTGCCCTGTCAAGTGGCAGAAGTTTCCACGTCCCTCCATGCCACCACCACCTCCGTCAAGATTGAACCCGTTCCACCGAAGTCCGAGAACGGTAAGTCGATCTCCGACAAAAGAATCCCGTCCCAAGAAAATACGATCCGTACAGTCATAATTACAGTCATAATTACGTACATGGTTACGTTACATCACTGGCCACACAAAGACTCGCCGTTCGTCGCGTACGTAGGCGACGGCCTGATACGGGAATCTCCTGTTTAAGATACAAATGATGGTTTTTTTTTTTTCAAATCAAGATACTCATACTTCTTAATGAGAAATCGTCGTTTGCGGAAACCGCGATATACGAAAAAAAACTCTTGTACAAGATAGCAGATAATACCGTCCGAAATCAACATGATCACTCATTTTAACCGCACGAAGAATCGTCACGCTGTTCGTCTAATACGAAGGCGGTGCAACGCCTTTTTCGATAGGCGCACAAGTATAGAGGGGGGGGGGAGGGGAGGGAGGGAAGAAACACGCACAACCGCGCGATATAGGAACGTGAGAGAGCAAGAGAAGGACACGATGACGAGACGAGATTGTACGAGACGAGAGAGACCGACCGGTCTGTCGGTCGGTTGATTCACAAGCGAGAGATGGCGAGAGGAAAAGAGCAAAGAAATGAGGTGCGCGAGAGAAAGAAGGAGCAAGAGAGAAAGAAAATGAGAGAGAGAGAGAGAGAGAGAGAGAGAGAGAGAGGAGAGCGGCAGACAGGCAGACAGTCTTGTTAAAGTAGGAGGTGCGTGGCACGCATGGCGACGCAAATACAAGGCGTGGTTCGAAAGAGTCTCGACCCTCTCCTTCGGTCCTGACACATCCGCACTCCCTGGTACACCTCGTGCCGGTGCGTGATGCCCACATGTGTTACGTCATGCGAGCATAACGCGTGTCGCCGAAGGTGCGGAGAAAAGAGGCGGACGGCTAACGGCGAACAGGAAAGAAAAGAAAGAGCACGAGGAGCGAGGAGGGAGGCGCGGGAAAAGGGAAGATCGAGATGGTGATTTAAATGAATGCACTTCCGAATCAACTGCCGCGTTCCCGTGAAAAGTACGTAGGGTTGAGAGTACCGCGAGAATAATAGGGAGTCTTTGCAATACCGTTTATCCAAATACGGTAAAAATCGTTCACACGCGCACGTCCGACTTTCCACCAAATAACGTGGCTTTAGCGTTTACCGTATTTGGATATATACGGTACTGCAAAAATTCCCTAACGTTAAAAAGAGCAGACAGGTAGATAGTGGGACGGTGATCTAACTAAATGTCAGGGAATGGAAGTAATTCGTTTCGAATTTTACCAGTTACTTTTATCGTTACTTTGCACATGATTGGACACGACACGACACAGGCCACTTAACTGTAAAAAAAATTTCGTAAATTTACACATATAATAGATGTAAAATAGATTACACGTATTAGTCCTGTAAATATAAAAGAAATCCTGCAAATTTTACAGAAATTATGTAAATCTGCTTTTATTGTGTAAATATATCTTATTTTGTATTATAAATTGTAGCAGGATATTTTGAATATTTTCTATAATTATTCAAATTTTAGTAATATTACGTAATATAACAGAAATATTTCGCGTTGTTAAATATATAGCAATATATAGTGCGAAATGTACTGTCATATTACAAACGTATGGACAACTATTTACAACTATTATAGTGGGTCTCAAAATTATCCAGTACAATAGTTGTAATTTTACACATAAAGAATGTTTTACAATGCATAACGCTTGAGACTAGAGAAGCCCCTAGACTCGTTCGCAGTGATTGGCGGTCGTCGATTTAAAAAGAAGTAACAGAAAAGTAACGAAAAGTTACTTTTCAAAGTAACTGTAACGAGTTATTTTTTTAAAATCGATAACTAGTAACGTAGGTACTTTGTTACTTTTCTTTCTCGGTAACGAATAATTGTAATTTGTTACTTTTAAAAATTATTCCCTGCTAAATACAATAGAGAATTTTTACAACACCGGATACGATGAACGCAAAGGTCAAGGTTATCTTCTTCTTAACAATTAAATAAGAAAAGGATAAGGTGACTTTAGCGTTAACCGTATCCGGATTCACGTTGTTGCAAAAACTCCTTATTTTGGAGCACGTTCGACAAAATCCTCGTAAATCGGTAAAATTTTAATACGCTGAAGAAAATTTCGCGAGATTACGAAAAAGATCGATAATCCAGGAGGGAAAAGAGGAGAAGACGATTCGGATAAATGCACTTCAGGTATGAAAAACTTGTGGACAGTTTCCGTAAATTGCGTTGCTTTATCCACGATTGTACCTACCATACATACATTTATCTATAATTTACAGACTGAAAGTCTAAATTGAAATAGTTTTCAATTCAATTGGTACGTTCACAACATCAATACGTAAAACAATAGGTCTGTTTTTTTAGCTGAACTCTCTTCGCACGGTACGTCTCTTCTCTTTTTTTCCTCGAGCCAACGCGAAGAGAAGAGCAAATATTATAGATGAACCACGCAAGAAGCCCATCTAAAAAGAAACGAACCTTATGAATTGTTAATTGCAGCCATCAACACTTTTTCATGCATCTACGACAGCGTAAAACCTGTACTCAACCAAATATCGGTTCTCGTCTTTTCGAATCTCACAGTCCGATGATAGTTCTCGATTTTTACTTACAATACGTGACACGTGTTTAAAATGCCCAAAATTAAAAGAAGGAAAGGCTTCAATATTCAATGATAGATTTTATCGATCAATGTACTTTTGAGAATCGTTTCTGCTTGTCGTCTCCTGTTTCATTAGAAAGTACTGTTAAGTTTGAACCGAGCCTACCCGATCGAGCCGACTGTAGCGTCGCAGTTTCTCTCGTTGCGATTCACGCGCGATTTCCTTAATCGTTTCAGGGATAGCCGTTTCTAATGCGGGAGCCGGTGGCATACCGGTTGGCATTGCTGTGGCGAGGCAGCGATTGCAGCATCAAGAAACTTCGACGTCTATGCGCAATGTGTCCTTAAGTCATCACACGTCTCATCACGCAACGAGTTATCATCACTTCCAGCCGGACAGTCTAGGTAAGGTTTTTCTCACGAAGATATCGCGGTTATGAAAACTCTATTTCCAGACGCGCAATGAATGAAATCGCGAGCGTTAACACTGGGCGCATTCTTACTCGCGAACGTAAAATCGACATTCGATAACGACACGCGAATACATCGGACCCCGCGAATGCAAGGATCGTGCTTCTCGCCAGCGTGAAAGGGCGATGCAAAGAGTGCAAATGGAAGAAACAGTATTGCGATTTCTTTACAAAACACACACAAAAACAAAAAAAATGTGAATTCTTTCGACAGCATTAATTGAAAAACGTTACGATGTAAAAGTTGTCCGCGAGGTCTACGTTCCAGTAACCGCGCGATTGTTGCTTTTTTTTTTTACATCGAGTACAACGTCGAGTATCTAAAGGAATATTACGCGATCAAATATTAGCGTCGGACTTGGACAAACCTGTACGCTTTTACAACAGTTCGCTTCAGTTAAAGGATATCTCTCTCAAATGAATATGCCCGGCTCCCAGTTGCGTGCAATATATATGCGGTGTCCAATTACGCGCGGCATGTTTTCATAGTGTGATCGTTCAAGTTTGCAACTCTAGAGCGAATATTAAAGAGCGCTCGCTTAGGCTTCGGTGGCGTTGTTTTTGAAAATGTATTTGTCGCGCATGAAAAAGAAATCTTTAATATATATCAATTGTATGATACTTTTTACCGAACTTCTCTACGCTTATCGCTCTATCGATATTGAGGAATGAACGAATG
>NW_017305408.1:2338183-2354403 GCF_001594115.1 Trachymyrmex septentrionalis
CAATTGTATGATACTTTTTACCGATCCAACTTCTCTACGCTTATCGCTCTATCGATATTGAGGAATGAACGAATGAATTTGCCGGCTGCATTATTATCTCGCATCTTGAGCGTAATTTATTGCGAAAAAATATCGCCGCTATTACCGCAGGCCTGAGGCTATTATTTTTATGACGATACTCTTCTTCGAAAATGACGCCATTGATAGAAGAGAATGCATAGTTTTTACGTAGTTTCTAAGTACGAACTTTTAATCGGTTATCTCTGAAACTTTCGTGGAATTTTTTTATCAACGTAATAAAATCATCGCTATGCATAAACTGAATCTTTTTATTTCGATACTCTATTCCAGAATTCTTCCGTTTACCTATTATTGAAAAATTTCCAAAGATCTCACAGTCGCGACATTTTCATCCGTTTCATAATGCAAATCTGAAAAACGAATGTTACGCAATATGACGGTACGATCGTATCTGTGACCGAATGTTCATCGAATTCCGAATATTGCAAACTAATACAGCTTCGAAAATAACGCCATTAATAATGGAACGCATATAGTTTTTACGTAGACTTTAAGTACAGATTTTTAATTATAGTTATCTTTGAAACTTTCATGAAAATTTCTTATTAATATCAATAACATCATCAGTATACAAACTGAACTCTTTTTCGATATATCCTGTTCGAGAATTCTCACGTTTCCAACTTACCTTAAAATTACCCGAAAATCTCACGGATTCGATATTTTAATCCGCTTTATTTCTCGAATTGGCTGACTTTTATTGCCATTTGGTGGAAAGAGAATCATCCGTAGCTTAGAGGTTCCGCTCTCTCTCTCTCTCTCTCTCTCTCTGCCACCGACGCGTACTCCCCTCGATCTCTGTTGATATTCACAGTGGATGAATCTCTCGATGAACAAGCCTGGGTCCGTTGTAGGTTCCAGCACGGCCATGGCGGTAGGCGGCACTACCCTGGTGCACTGTGGAGGGCCTGGAGGGGAGGATCGTGCGGCCCACCTCGCTGCCATTCCCTCCGGGGCTCTCGCGCCCTCGCTGAGCCTGAATTCCAGTCTGAATTCCAGCCTGAATTCCACCCTGGGCAGCATCAGCGGCGGACCGGCGGCCACGGCCGATACGGCCGCTGCTGCTTGGCCGCCCACACTGTGGCAGTATCCAGCTACGGCGGCCGCAGGTGGGTAATCCGCAGCCGATCATCATTTGAAAGATAATAAAATATGCGCTATCACCCTGACCTCGTATATACGATTCAGTTCGAACAGTTAACGAAATCTTCACCAATCGAGATTTTCGCTGAAAATAGTTGACGAAATTCGTAAGTATGCGAAATTTCACGCCTCGGGATAGATAATCGATGTTAACGTTAATCGAAAGCCGAGAGTAATTGGAGAGAGTGACGAATTAAAGATTTTATATGAGAAATATATGAAACTGCAAGAAAACGATGAGACCCCCTCGGTCTCTATCGATTGCAACGAAACGGTCTACAAAATTCGGTGAACGCTAATTAAATCATATTTGTTCTGTACTAACAAACCGTGTGTACTTGATTATTTACAAAAGTGAAATTTGATGAAAGAGTTAGCGCGTATTCTCACTGAGAAGCGTATGAGAACGTAAATTTGCATAACGTTTCATTTCTTACGATATAAATATACGGATCGTACGAATGACAACGAAGAATCGAATTAATTAACATTTCGCGATGTGCGTATATCATATCGCATCTATCGGCGTGAGGGATTAACTGGGCCACTAACGAACGACCCTACACAATTTTGGATCGAATTCACCCCTCGCGTTGACCTCCCCGGCCTCGTTGACCGAGTGACATTTATCCAAATAACGCTGAACTACATCGCCCGGTCTGCAGCTCGCGCGCGTATTTTCGCGCCGTGTAAATCATTCACGCATACCCGTTTAATTTAATTCGTCGCTCGATAGGCGTTCAGACATAGACAAAAATTCACGCGTTAAAGCATACAAGTTGCAAAACCAACCACGCTTTTTACGCTCTTCCGATAGATATTCGAATAAAAACAACGGTAACATAATCTCTTCGTTCTCTTGGGACAAATATTAAAATTACGATGTGAAAGATTACTGAACAAAAAGGGAATATCCACAGAATCAATAATTCGGGTATTTTTTAAACTTTTATGCAGCCAAAAGCGCGCCGAATCAAATTATTGTACAACAAGGGTTGCCAAAATTCTTCATTTTAAAATCCCAGTTGTTCCCCTGATTTTCCGACAAAATTTCATTATCCTCCCTGACTTTTAATAATATTTTCAAACTTTTTTGTATTTTCTCCTCATTTGGAAACCATTGAATATTCTGTTGAAAGACTAATTTAACGTAGCAACGTAAATGTCGCTGACACTGCTTGCATTTAATTATTAAGTTGGTAGTATTTCAAAACCACACATGTTCAAGTGAAGAATGTTTTAATTTTTCAGAAATTTCGAAAATTTCCTTTCCCCCGAGACTGTTTTCAATTTCCCTGACATTTTTCCCGATTTCCGAGTTTTGCAGCAACCTTGTAAAAGTATAACATAAATATGTATGAAACAATCGAAATTAATCCACGCTCCCACAAAGGATGAGAAATTGATATTGCTTTTACAGCGATGCCAACGGAGCCGGTCGGCTTTCCGCAGATGGGCTCTGGACTGCAAGGTGGATTACAGTTAGTTCGCGATCCAACGACCGGACACATTCTCCTTATTCACGCTGCTGGTAATGCGGGAATGCAATCCTAAACGTATCCCTCTTAATGCGCGCGCTGCAAAAGTCAATTTTACATGTTTCTTTCAACAGAACAAATGCAGCAGGCTCTAGTGTGGCCGAATTACTCGAGCCACAACAATAATGTCGCACCGCCGCCACTCCTGCTGCCACCGCCTCCACCCTCGATACAATTTCTGGGTGATATCGGCGGCGCGCGATTAGTGCTGACCGAGAACAAAAGAAAACAACAAAGCGCGCTGCCGATAGTAAAGATTGAGACGGAATGCAGTAACAGTCCAACAACCATAATCAGTACGTAAAATTCCATTCCTTTTTTTAACAGGGAGGAAGAAAGTCCTTCGCGAAACGAAGGAAATAACTTTTTTTTTTCTTCTTTTTTTTTTTTTTTAAAGAAACGAATATAAGGAACATGCGCTTGTTACATGTTTTTAACACTTCTGAAATTTCTTCGCGATTAAACAAATATTTTCTATACAATATCAGCTTTCCCGATGAAATTAAAAATAATTATTCAAGGAGAGTAAAAGCCAATGCAAGATATTAGTGCAATTAGTCTATTTATCCTTCGCACTGCAACGATAATAAAACGATAAACGTTTCGACCTTAGATCAGGTCACCTTCAGTATCGGATCAAAACAATTATAAAATATCCGTCTTTAGTCTTACGCTATTAAAAAAGTATTACCGATGATATCCCTTACGCTAAAACGCTGCATAATTAACAGCGAAGCACTGCAAGTCGAAATTAATTTTCCAACTTCCTAACTTCCGGAAGAAACAATCAGACTAAGTGGCTGGATACTTATTACGCAGCGTTCGGTCTTATTTCATAACCGCTTACTTCATAAGACGTTTCCCAATCTTCCGCAGCGTCCACCGAGTCGTCGAAGACCGCCTTGCAAACCATGACGTCTGTGACGGGAGCTCTGGTACCAGACGCAGCCCTGGTTACCACATTGCATTATTACCCTCAAGCGCCGGCGCTGGTGCAAATCAGCCAAGCCGAGCCTACCACTACGCACTGCAGGTCACAGGTAATCTAAGTAACATCACCTTTCACCAGGTTTAAACACCACGCACGCCTATGCCGATGCGCGGTATGCAGCGCGCAACGCGAATTATTGCGCGACCGAACGGCCGGCCGGCCGGCCGGCCGGCGCAATATCTATGCAGATAGCGATGCAAATCGGGTTTGCCCATGATTAATACAATGTGCCACAACGTTTCCACATTATGCGAATGGCTGGACCGCGCCCCGGAGTTTGACGTAATTACTGCCGCACTTCACTGCACCCGCCTTCCCTCTCCGCCCTTCCTTCTGCACCCGAAGGTCTTTCTCTTTGAATTTTCCTCGCGCAAAACACAAATCTTACGCTATCTGCGCGGAGCGATAACTAAATCTTGACTTGAAAAGATTAGAGAGCGCTGTCGTACAAGAGCGCGTACGGGGGGAAAAAAAAAAAAAAAAAAAAAAAAAAAATCTGTTAGCATCTGTTTTGCGATACTTTCATGCACGAGTAATTAGAGAAAACGTTATATAGTAACGATAAAATAGAAAGACATTTATTTCAGGGATTCCGAAATTTTTTTTTTAATAATAAGAACGAAATTTTTACAAAGGCCACATCGCCGGTCTCATATCTGACACCACCTCCGGAAATATCGGCGACGGTTCACGCGATCGAGCATCCATCGTCATTCGGGGTCCAGGATGCCTCAAATCAAACCGATGCCCCCGAGGACACCGACGACAAGCAAGAGACTCTCGTGAAGCAGGAACAGAATCTGAGCCCCTGCCAGGTCGCGTCCCAATCCACGGGGACGAATCTAACCGCTGCGAATTTCGAGATCGTGCCATCGCCGACGGAGAGGATCTGCAACGTCGTCAGAATCACGACAACTACGACTACTGTAAATCCAACCGTATGCGGCATCGTAACCAAAGTAGACAAGGCGGAGAATACAATCATTAATATGGCCGATTGCGCTAAATACTCGGCGAAAGATGGGAGAGGTCTTGTGAAGGCGATTGAGCAAGATGCTCGTGTTGACGAGGAAGTTTGCAAGGACGACAAGATCGCGCCTATCTGCAGCAGGGGGAGCAGACTCGGCGCTAGGATCATCGAGATCACTGAAGAGAACTGTGATAGTTTCCATGAGAACTTGGAATTCTTCGCGAGGAGAAGAGACGTCAACATAGATCAGCGAGATGATTATTCTAAAGACGAGGAGAGTATTGTGCAAGATTCTAATATCCGTGAAAAGGAGGTGAGCCTTCAATCGTTTAAAATTGTCTGCGCTAAAAAACAAATATAATGTTTAATTGAGGCATTTTCAACAGCAACTAAATATTTTGTTCAAGTAACAAAACATTTAATTGCCCCGATACACTTTTCAGCTTTTTAAATAACAAAAATATTTGTTTATATCAACAAACGATGTATATTTGATATAAACAAATATTTTTGATCGGTACACACTTCAATTAAAAATGTTTAGTTAATTCCTTTTCAAGTTTTATAAAACAAAACAGTGTAATCTTGTGTTACACTAGGAAAAACATTTTGTTTTATGAACCAAAAAATTTTGCTGTAACAATAAAGTAATTGGTTAAAATGTACCGAATGAAAATGTTTAATTGCTATAAACAAATATTTTTGTTATTTAAAAAGGTGAAACAAAAAAAAAACAACTAAATTTTCTGTCACGTAAACCAAAGTATTTGATTGCTGTTAAAAATGCTAATTTTATTGAAAGCACTAAATTTTCTTTCTAATATACAATTATAATTTTCTTGTAAATCGTTTCTGGATATATCTTCCGATATAACATCTAGAATCGTCCTATTTTCTAGGTCGAATCGAAAATCATTGCTTCAGAGAATATTGACGTTCACCGTCAAATGTGCTCTAAAACATTGGATGCACCAGTCATCGACGAGACAAAGTCAGACGTAGCTGATTCGACGGAATCACCAAGAGTCAATTGTGAGAGTTGCGACAAGAACCGAAATACCTCAAACGCCGAAACCCGGCCCCAAATCACAGTCAAGTCTTTCGACATGCCTAATATTGATTGCGACGATCAGGAAGTGCAACAAGTAGCTATCAAGCAGGAGACCGACGACAGTTGTTACGAAGTGTGCTATGAATCATCTCAGTGCGAGCCAACGTCCACTAGTGACAGATCTAGATTTAACTGTGAGAAATCACCGCAAGAAGTAACGAAACGACACTCAGTGGAGAAGTCCCATCATCCAGGTATTGAGAATGTAGTGGAAAAGCTGAAGAAGAATGCGGCGGCTTTGCAAGAAGCTGCGATACCAAACGTTCAAAGAATCGATGAATCCATGGAAAGATCAAACGTGGAGATTAAGCAGCAGAGATACTCTGAGACGATACCGAAGAAGTTGCACCTTCTAAGATCATGCCAGAACTCTCTGGAGAGTGGCACGACCGATACCGAGATCTCTTCCTCGCAAACTGCAATATCGGAGGAACATATTAACAATCAATCGGGACGACATTCGCCTCGAAACGACAGGCACCTGATCGGGGAATGTCTATTTAACGAGAACAATAATGACAGCAGGAGCAACAACAATAATATCAAGGCGTTCGAGGATAAAAAATTGCTAGCTAAAAACGAGAAGAATGTCTCCCATGATATCACCGCTTACGTTAAGCCTAAGACCGTCTGGCGCTGTGAGGTGCAACCATTCTCGAGACCCAATGTGGCCCATGAATCCGACCATGTCGAAGACGTGTCTTCGGAGACGAAGTCCAAAATGCAGGGGCAAAAGCCTGCCATTGACGTGAGCGGTCTCGAATTACTGTCAAACAGCATCGAACAGTTGGAGCAACGAATCGGCCAGCCGGAACATTTGCAACTGGACACGGATGTCGAAAAGTCGCCTGTTAGAAGCAAACTAGTAAATCAGCAGAGTGAGAACAATAACAACAACGTCGGCAGTCCCCTGGGATTACTCTGTGCGCTGGCCGAACAGATTATGGAGGTAGGCGACAAGGTTCCCCGGAAATTAAACCTCGAAAATTCAGAGGAAATCTCACATGCCGGTAGATTACTGTTGAATCTGGGCAGAAGCGGTTCTCTCGAAAAAGATGAAAACAAAAGAAAGCATACAGAGAGTGATGATTATCGTTCCAAACGATTCAAACTCAATGATAGCGAAGAGGAGACTAAGAATGCGTCGCTAAATTATCGCGAGGAAGATGTCAAAGAGCAGACAATGGAAAGTAACGAAAGGAAACAAGAGGTTTTGAAAATAAAAGAGAGTGCCGATAACATTGATAATTTCTCCGAGCAGGAGGTCAATAAAATCAATGACGAAAGAACTATTGGCTCAGAAGAACAATCTTTCGACAAAGACGATGAAGATTGTTACTCCAATACAAAGGTTGTTCAAAATCTCCAAGTTCCTGCGGATAAAACATCTAATAATTTACGAAGTACTGATGCGCTTTACGATAAGTTCGCGAAAGAAGACAATCTGTTGGACTCGGAGGGCGAAACGTTCGAGTCAAAAGTCGTGTCTGAACAGTTAACGAGCTGCGAAATTAGAAATAACAAGCGTAAAACATCCGTCGAAGAGAGAGACGCAAGGGACAACCATGACTATAAAAACGCGCGAACAAAGTTAGAAGCGAAGAAGTTTATAGCCAAGAAAGGAAATCGCGATAACGAAGACGACTGGCCAAGTATGAACGCCACAGAACTAGACATGAGAGTTAGGATGGCGGATATTCAGAGACAATACAGAGAGAAACAAAAGGAGCTTTCTAAGTTGATTCCTAAAAAAGATGACAAGAAAACTCCTGGTAGACCGCGGAAGAAAAGTCATTCTTCCATTAGGTAAGTGTGAATGAAAATGATAAATTATATGATACAGAAAATTCGCGGCGTTATTTTTAATATATACGATTTATTTTGAGGAATATATGAAAAGAATGATTTTGAAATGTCTAAAAGTTTAGATTAGACATTAGATAAAATATTAGACTCTAATACCTATGAAAATTTAAGACGTAATCCAGTAAATAAAATTATTACTGAATTAAAATTATTATTAAAGGGTTGAAAGTATTACGGATACCTTTCGGACTGTAATTATAATAATTTAAATTGTACCACACCAATTTTACCACTAGCTTATGGATTACCTAAGATCCACAAAATTGGATGTCCATTGAGGATTATAGTTTCATCGATTGGAAGTTCACTACATAATCTAGCATCTTTCCTACATAAGATTATTAATAAGAGTTTACCTCCAGCTAAGAGCTCTGCAGTTAATAGCTATTTTTTTACTAAAAAAATTTCAAATTTAACAATTCCTGCCGAAGCCTCTCTTTTATCTTTAGATGTAATATCGCTTTTTACTAACGTACCGATAGATCTAGTTCTGAATGGAATATCCAATAGATGGTACCTTGTAGAAAAAAATACTGACATCTCAAAAACGTAATTTTTTAAAGCACTAAAATTAGTTGTGAATTCCACTTTTTTTTATGTTTAATGACAAATTTTACAGATAAACTTTCGGTTTACCGATGAGCTCTCTACTATCTCCTATACTTGCGAATTTAGTCGTGCAGAACTTAGAGTTATTTTCATTAAATGAACTTTCTGTGACACCACTGTTTTATGTAAGATATGTTGAGATTTTTACTAAATTCAATTCTCACCACCGACTACAATTCACAATGGAAATTGGTGGAGACTCATTAAATTTCTTGATAAAAAAAGAGGAGACTTTTATTTTTGATTGGTATCGTAAACTTACATTTTCGGGTCGTTTTCTTAATTATTTTTCATGGCATCCTCTCTGTCAAAAAATTGGCACGATTATTGGTTTGATCGATAGAGTTTTATTACTTTCTCATCCGAATTTTCATAAAAAGAATGTTGACTTAGTTATAAAAATCCTTCTGAATAATGGGTTATCCTCTAAGTTTGATATTTTCAACTATCAAAAAAAAAACCTTACAAAAAATTTGATCTCTTTAATCGTGCTGATGATTTTATTATTGATAAACAATTGGCAACCAAAGAAGATATCAATAATAAAAAATTTTTCTGTATACCATTTATTCCTAATATTTTCACAAAAATCAGTAAACTCTTTAAAAATGTACCATTTTTACGTATGGCTTATAGAGGCATAAATAAGCTCAATAGATTTATTAAAGTTCAGAAAGATTTGCTACCTCAATCTTCTCAATTCAATGTAGTATATAAGATTGACTGCAAAGATTGTGATGCATCGTATGTTGGACAGCAGATGCCTAAAAACGCGCATAAGTGAACACAGGAATCATATTAATAGAAATACGATCCAACATTCGGTTATCACACAACATCGGATGGACTTATTTCATGATTTTAATTGGGACAACGTACATATATTAGATAACGAGTAAATTCTACGTAAAAGATTGTTATCAGAGATGATACATATTAAAAAAGAAAAACAAGGTCTGAATTTATAAAACGATACACTTTTTCTTGATCAGTTATATATTGATCTATTTTCAGAGACGTAATGCTTCCAATCTATATCGTTTATACTTTGTTATTATTTATATTTCTACTTATTGTCTTTGTAAGTACATGTTCTGTTGTCCACTGTTTCTCTTCTCATTTTACGTCTGTCTACCAAACAGTTAGGTTGTGTCTAATACCTTAAAATTTTGTTTCATGTAAGTGAACTAAAATTAGATTTTTTTATAAAAACAGTTCAATCTTGATAGTTATGTAAGTTTTTTATCAATTTTTGTGTATAATCTCATGTTAATTTTTTAATTATTTTTAACCTCTCGGTCGTTTTTAAAACAAAAAATATAAACTCGGACATCACTAGTACGTTTTTTTCTCGCTTTTTATATTATTAGTTTATACTTGTATGCGCTATCATTATGTAATTTTGTTAATATATCTTTTGTACTGAAGAAGACCTTGACATAGGTCGAAACGTATACGTTTATGTTTAATATTCCCTTTGAATAAATGATATTAAAATATACACTAATAACCAGTGTCGGCTCAAATTTTATTTATTATTTTTTAGAATTTTTTTTAGAGCCTATTGATTTTATTGTTCTAAAAATTTAGATAGATGAAGATTTAAAAATAATTTTGTTGGATCATCAAAATTATTATGTAGGAAACTCAAGCATGATAAGCAATGAACAACCTTGCAAAAAGTTTTGACATTCCAGCAATTAGTTTGAGGTTCTTACATCATTCACAACAAAATTATTCTCAGATCATTTAGTTAAATATTTAGGTATTTCAGCAAAACTGTTCTTTAAAAAAATTATCTTTTTTATATAAATTTGGTAAATATATACTAAGGATAAACTTTTTCAGCTTTAAAATCTATTAAGTTGGAATATAGTAAATTTTTTCATACTAATGTTCTGTTTGTAATTTGGATAATTTGGTTATTAATGACTTTTTTAGTTCCGACCACGGGACATTATCATCACCACCTGCATTAGATTTTATGACTTCTCCGTCGCGAAAATCACCGTCGAGATCATCAAGATCACCGGAACCTGGTGCATCCTCGCCATTAACTTCAGCTGTTCTAACTATGCCGAAATGTAACGTGAATCTCGTGAAATTAAGCGAGCCCAGAAGCCATATAAAACTTTTGGATAGTATACCCAGTATTCCGATATCAGTACCGCCCGTAACATCACCAATCCCAGTATTACCTGGCAAAGCAACATCAGAGGATGACGAAAAAAGTACGGGAACGGTATGTATATTAATGTATCTCTAATTTTATTTATTAATATATTAATCTTTTTATTCATTCACTTGATTATTACTGTTCAAATCTTATTACTAACGCAATGTAAAAAGCAAGCCTACAAGTTTTAGAAATGTGATTCTTATTTTTTATCTTTAGGTGGGCTACGATACATCATCACCAGCACCGACTGTTGCAAGCTCGACTTCCGCTTCCAAGAAGAGAAAAGTAGGGCGACCGCGAAAACTCACGTGTACCTCGGGTAATGTCAGACATTTAACGGAGACAATTGTTGCTAAGAAACCTAAAAGTAAGAGTTCTCTAGTGGGTTACGTACTGTCCTCAAAAAACAGACACCTACAAACAAAGGTGATTTACTAAGACTTGTCTTTTGATTAAAAATGTTTTATACATTTACTATATATTACTAATTTTAATAAATTCGATTTTTATTTTCAGCAATGTATAAATAAAACCGGCTACACTCCGTTGCCATTTAAATCAGGAATCTCTTCTCTGAAGCCACAAGCTAAGATACAAAAAGTTACAAAAGTGAAGGCCAAGCCAGCAAAACAAACTCCGTTGCACAACAAAAATGTGATCAGCTCGATTATCGCCGAAAAAGCAAAGCTAAGTCAAGAAGTGAAACTTGAGAAGCATAGCAGCAAAATAAAACCGAAGCTCAAAGCGGAAGTGAAAGTGAAAAATTGGGAGGACGACGAGAATGATACGATACAACCCGAAAATGTTCTACCTAAAGAACCTATAGTTCAAAACCCTGTCAAGGTAATAAAATCATTTCTACACTTATCTATAAATTTCCGTACAATTTCGCAAATAAATAATTTAAGAATTAGCAAATATCTCTAAGATTATAAGTTCTTAACTTAAAAACACCTAAATCTTTTTTTAAAAAGTATATGTATAAATTAGAAAAATTAAAAAAATTAAAAGTAATCTTATCTCAGTTCTCTATCTCTCTCTTGATGTGAATATTAAATAAAATTGTATCTTCAACTAATGAAATTATGCGTACAATTTTAGTGCTTTAATGTGTACACTTGTCATTTCATAAGTAAAATCAACAAAATTAACAAAAAATAAGAAAAAAAATACAATATTTCTCATAAAATTTCATCTATATATCAGGAGACAGAATGCACAGAATCTGCAGAACAGTCGGAGGAGCCGGAAAAATTACGACACGAAAAGTCAAAGAAAAAGAAACGGAAATCCAGTTCGTCGCAATCGCCGAATCGTGATAAGAAAGAGTCTAAGCGGCGCAAATCTCTGGAATGCAAACAGTGCGCTAAGGCAGCTGCGAAGACTTCTGAAAGCATTGTCAACCGATGCAAGTTAACGTCTGCTCATCTGGCCATCGATCAGCTGCGAGTTCTCATGGCGATAGGTGGTCTCTTCTATGCAGGCAGACTGAGTGCTGTACAAGCACCTGATGTTTACGCTATTACGCTAGATGGTGAACGTGGAAATAGACCGCATATTCACTCCAGAGAAGAGATTTTAAAAGACGCGGTAATAAGGCTCGACTTAACTTTGGAACTGATTCTGCCAACATCAACTTACCTTAAATCGTTGCCTTATAATGAATTAAACCTTAAACATAACGCGAGATAACAGTAATAACGATAACAATAGCGATAAAAACAGAGAAATTCAACATACGTCAATGCATAGGAACATAAAATAAAGCAATAGCGAGAAATTTCTGACGAGTTGGAATTTTGTGCCCATCGCCTTATAGTCTACCAATCAGACTTTTCATTTTATTTATATGTGCTATAATCTTGAAGCAGCTGGAAGAATATACTACAGGCTATATACGAGATTTTTATTTCTTTCGCTGCATTGTGCAACGGAAAGCGACAATTATATATCGCTTATTTCTATGCTATTCCTCCTTCTATCGCTGTTTTTGTCGCTGTTGCCTTAGGTCTGTTTTTTATTGCTGCACTTTCTGAACTAATACACACAGTGTAATAAAAGACAGACCTATTGTGTCTAGGGCTTTACACTATCAGATTATAGTCCAAATGAAATAAAAACTAGACGCTGATTGGAATTTAAATTTAACAAACAAGAATCTCTGATTCTCGTCATGTTCATCTATGTCCTGGCTAATTATGCAAGAAAGAGAAAGTTACAATAGAAAGAAAAAAAAACAATCAATTTTGGAATAAAATCCTCAACAAAACTCATGAAATAATCATAAGGCAACAAATTACGTATGCACACATATAAAAACGAGGCCATTTAAATAATACACTTAAAAATATTAATATTACTAAAGGTTTGATTAATATTATAATTCAACTTGACTAATTCTACTTATCTGTACTCATTAACATTTTAACGTAATGGGGTTCTGGAATATTAATATTTTTAAATATTATTTATCAAAATATTGGATTGACATTTTGATTCACACATAGAAGTTAAAAATATTAAAATATTGTTTAATTCAAGGGATTGACTATTGTTCCTTTGATATTTAATAGTGTAAGAGAAAGGAAATATGAAATATACGTATATTTGAGAGTAAAAATATTTTATCACAGATTGTGGAAGTGTGTCCGAGTTCGACGAAAGAGCTACCACCTGGTACGAGACTATGCGCGTATTGGAGTCAACAGTACAGGTGCTTGTACCCGGGAACTTCTGTGAAACCTATGGTACCTGATCCACAGCACGACGAGAAATTTGTCACTGTGGAATTCGACGATGGAGATAGTGGTTTAATTGTCTTGGACGACATCAGACTTTTACAACCTAATTATCCTGTCGTCGGTACGTGTAACATACAATATATATATCTTTAAGTCGTTTAAATAAAAATGTACATAGTCTCCTATCCTACAAAACAGCGTTTCACTCTCATTTTTATTTTCATTTACAGTGTACGATCCGAATCCTCTACTCTCATTGGGCAAACGACGACGGCAAACGTCGACTTCGGAAGACAAGCGTTCCACGAGCATTACATCAAACGGTCACAGCGTTCCGTCGACATCTCGGAATGTAGCAGCTAGCAACAACAGCTTCGCCACATGTTCATACGTTTCTAACATAGAATTGACAAATGCCAACGAATGCGCCGAGGCTGAGACTGAAACGAATGTTGAAACGAGCAGCACAAGCGGTACGGAATATCGCAAAAAGAAGCACATGAAGAAAATAAAAAAGAATAGGAAGCTACTAGAGGCTCAAGAAGGCAAGAAAAAGCACAGAAAACATAGGTCCTGTAAAGAGCATCGAAAGCATAAACACAGAAAACATCGAAAGCATAAACACAGGCATCATAATGGCATTGGCGACGCGAACAGCGTAAGGTACGTATACATATGTATATTATTATAATCTGTGTCATATAAATGATTTATATAAAATATATCAAGCTATCAAAGCTAAGAAAAGTTTTATTTACTACAATATATGTGTTGCGCATACAAAAATTATAAACTGAGATTCAAATTTATGTAACTATATAATTATTATTAATTTATAAGACTTATCTTCAATACAAAATCATATTTAAAATAAGTGTTCTAATTTATGGATTAATCATACTTTTACTTTGAGCTTCTCTCATGTCTTTATCAGAAATATTAAAATATTTTTTAGCAATCAAGAGAACAGCTGGGAGCAGAGGAATGAGGAAGAAGCAATTACAGATTTGCCGAATACAAGTTTCTCCACTATCGAGGAGACAAAGTTGTCAGAAGAAGATGATGAGATTGAAGAACCATCGGTACCATTAGTAACTACTCAAAAAGATAACGAGGCTCCAACAGAGCTTGAAGAACCATCGGAACCAGTCCAAAAAGATGACGATGTTCAAATTGAATCAGAATCATCGGAATCCATTCAACAGACTCCGTTAAAACCTGAAGAAGAAGAAGAAGAAGAACTCACCCAACAGACTCAAGTAGACTCGGAAGAAACCGAACCCGATCAAGTTTGCGATGAGCCTCAGACGAAGTCCGAAGAATCGTCAGAAGATGTCCAGGCGGACGATGAGGAATCACCACCAGAACCTGAGGAATCACCAGAACCTGAGGAACCACCAGAACCTGAGGAACCACCAGAATCCGTCGAAAAGAAGCTAAAGATTCAGCAGAAGGCATCGGCGAATCGTTCCTCAAATCGTGTCTCGAACAATCGCGCTGCAAGCCAAGCTTCGACGACTTCCGCTTCGGCAATTCGTGGTTCCACGAATCGCACAACAACGAATCGTATTTCGACGAATCGCGCAACGACGAATCGCGCTTTGACAAGACACGCTTCGACGGTACAGACTTCGACAAACAACAACTCCGCGAGTCGAGGCTCAAAGAATCGCGCTTCTAATCCAACAACTGCAACCAATCCGTTGAATCCCGTCGAGACTCCCAGTCCAATAGCCCGGATGTTGCCTAACAAACGCCATTGGAAATGGGCCAGCAGCAGTCGAGTATCTGGCGGAAATCAATACTTCACAGCTATACGACGCGGCAGAGAAACGATAAATATAGGCGACAGCGTACTGTTTTACTCCTACCGGAAACCTCACGAAAAACCTTACATCGGTAAGATTGTGTCGCTGTGGCTAAACCAGAAATTGGAAATGAGAGTCAGATCTCAATGGTTCTATCGTCCCGAGGAGCTACAACCGCCCTGCAGCCTAAATCCTCCGGTAATTTTTCTTTTAAATCTATCTGATATCTAAGAAAGATGCGTACAAAGTTTTCAGAATTATTCTTCTAAAGCTCTTAATCATTCTCTACTATCATAGCGGATTATAACGTTAAAATAAAAAAATTATATTAATTTATTTTTGCACTATAGATATATCAAATAAATTTTGATATACGAGAAAATTATATTTATTTTTTGATATCATAACTACAATGAATGAATGAGCTTCAAAAATATAAGTATACTAAAAATTTAATTCAATTTACGATTATCAAAATATGTTGAAAAAAAATATATTAAAAAATTGTAAGAAAAAATTGTTATTCTTATATTACACATTAGTAAATTTGAATATAAAAGCTGATGATAATTTCTTGTTTATTCATAGGGCGGTTTGTTTGAATCGAAGCATAGCGATTCAAATGATGTGCAAACGATTTCCCACAAAGTAATGGTGCTACCACTTGAAGATTATAATAAGATACTGCAAGCGTCGCAGAGACATCAAAAGGGTTACGAGGACAACGACCCTTACTATTATTACGCCGGCTTTTATACGCATCCAACGGTAACTTATGCACCCGGCGTTACGGCTGTTTTAAATGAATGAGAACAGCTTAAGCTGACGATTAAGTTAGCCGAAATTACTTAATCGCGGTCAGCTAACAATTCTGCGAAATTTTCGATGCGACAACCGTTTAAAATGAACGGCTCTCTTTATTGCGGAGGAATACAAACTTGGAAGCTTATAGTTAATACGTCAATAGAAACGTAGGCGATACGTTACACGCAAAAAAGTGAAATACTACAGAATACTACAAAAGTGAAGTCTACAAGGCACAAGCATTATTTTATTCCGCAAGATATTTAACAAAATGATAGTTTTCTTTTTTACGATAAAAAGCTTATTTGTCATCTTATTGATATTAGATTTATTTAATTAGAATCAAAAGATCTTTATTTATTTATTTATTATAATATAA
>NW_017305408.1:2354430-2358274 GCF_001594115.1 Trachymyrmex septentrionalis
AATATATATTATATATTAATATAATGTATATTATAACAGCATTTTATCCACTTTTATTGTATTTCTTATGCATAAAAATCTTTTCATCGTAATGACACGCGATTAAATATTTCATCGATCTGATTAAGATCGTTAAAAAAATAAAAAAACCTAAAGCGCGATCTAAAAGTGATGTAAATTGATGAATTTTGTAGCCTGCAATTTTTAACCTCTATAACAGGCAATACTTGTGCCTTGTTCAAAAATTCCTCCCATTAAAACGCGATCCGACTGCCGTTCGGTTTCTGTGAATTTCCGAATTGTAATTACGCTTACATTTTGCTAGCAGGAGAGAGAGAGAGAGAAAGAGAGAAAGTATGAGAGAAAGAAAGAATGAGAGAAAGAACGAGAACAAGAAGAGAAATGGATCGATGCAATAATCACACTAAGTGGCATTAAACGCAGAAGTGATCGAGATAAAAAGTTATTTGTTGTATATACTGTAAATATGATTTTAAGAACGTGTGTCTAACATTTACGTTCACACGACTCGTTAATGTAAATCGCGTTACAAAAAGCGGTAGATTCAAGTTTATACAGCTTAAGTTTTAAGTCGTAAGTTAATGACCCGAGTAACAATAATGCGCGTTTCGATATTTAAATAACAAAAAAGATGAAGTAAAACACTATTTTCATGTTTGGAGAGTTAAATTTTTTTAATAATCAATGAAATGACGTAAGATAAATAATGATAATGTAATTTGGCTAAAAAAAAAACGAGATAAAGATAAAGATAATATTCGAGTCATTCTTTAGGGATACAGCTTTTAGAGAATTTCACTCAATTTTGTCGTAGTGGGTCGGTGATGAACACAACATGTCGTGTTTTTACTTCGCTAATCGATATATCCTTTAACGCGTTTATAGAATAGGCATTTGCGATGCAGTCAGATGCTTTGACCTGAAATATCGCGGATGTAACGAGCAATAAAGAATTAATCCCATCAAAGCTCGCAAGAAAATCAATTATTTAAATAACAGGCTGTTCGCTAAGTTAGAAAAAGCGCCCGAGGGATAAAACCGCTACAATGACAAAAAATAAAAACGTTAACGTCAAATTAACCGAGAAAACCGGATGAATTTTCTTAATGAAGCTTAACGGGATATTGAAATATTAAAATGCAAATTTACGGTATGCATTCGGATAACGTAGCGATAAGCTTCTGTCGAAACAGTAATAAAGGGATAAGCACTTTCACTGTCCCTTTTACTGATGAGGATTATGATGATTCGAGATAATATCGATTCGTATTAGAGCTTATGTAAATTTGATTCGCAAAACTCGGGCCTAAATGGTCGAGAATTGTACTTATAAAGACAGCTCGTGATGTGCGACTTATCGATTAATTTTATTTTTTTGTAACAAAAACCCGATACTCTGTTTATAAATAATAAGTCAGTGAGAAATCGTACTTGAATTATACATAAAGAGACCGTAAGATTGTAATTATATATATTGTACATTTTGCTGCCTAGAATCGCGCGGACACCATATTTAACACGATCAAATAATTATCAAGCATAAATGTTGCATAACTGGACTCAGAGTCGCATGCCACGTGCTATCTTTGTTAAAACGGAAATACCACTCGCTCCTTGTACTGTTTCGCTTATGTGTCAATATGGCAATTAGCTTGATATAGTATTCGTTTCTTCCTTTTCCTCTACTGCAGAAAGAATCTGATGGACATAGTGATATGAAACAAGGTGCTCTGTGTATCGAGAGATAATTTTTTTTTTTTTTTTTTTTTTTATAAAAATGGATATGAAGTCAAAATTCAGCAAATATCGTTCTTTGCATCCTTTTTGTTATTTTAATTTTAACAACGAACCGAAGTATATTAACTAACTCTGAAAAGGACAAACTTTTTCACGACGCCTACTTTTATATTCACATGCAATGCGCTATATTTGACAATGAATGCGGTAAGCATCGTCTGTACTTTCAGTGACCAGAGATACACAATTACTGTATCGTTAATATATTAATGACAATGTTGTGGAATTTTTTTAATACGCTGGACATTGTTAAGAGAGACGAATCATAACATTTGTTGTTTGAGAGTTGAAACATTAATATTTGCGAAGCAAGCTCGCTCCACAGTGAAAAAGATGCGAAATGAAATTATTCGCTAAGTTAAAGCGAATTAATATATATATATAATGCGAATTAATAAGGTATATTAAAACAAAGGTGCAATCTTAAATTATATAAAATTTAACATTCGGCCTTTATGTGTCTGCAGTTCTATATACTCGAGTTGTCCTCGGAGTGTTTACCAGTTATACTTTTGTGATTATTCGTACGAGAATATATACAATCGAGTTAGCAGAGTACAATTCTGTAAAAATAATAATAGAATCGCGTTGCGAGATCAACGCTTGGATCGTAGTTTCCCATTTTTCTCTATCGCCGAGATTTTGAGTTTCGATGAGGCGGATTTTTGGAATGGGCGAAATTAAAGACTTTTATAGATGCTAACTTTTAGAACATTTTATGTGAGAACAAATTGTAACGTTATAGATATATATGATAACGATTCTTCAGGCAGTCGATTTTCGAGAGTTAATTGACAATTGCACGATCGACTCTGAGAAGAGATGCAATTTTTCTGAAAAATCCTGATGACTTCATCGAAATTCCGAGAATAATCCGGCGAGATTTTATCGCATTTTCTCGAATGGAACTTGTACAATACAGAGAAAATTTTCAAAAATTGCTATAGTATAGTGTACTATGCTAATACTAGAATGTTAGCGTAGAAAATCTTTCAAAAAACTGAATTCGTAGGAGTGTGAAGTACAAACTGAAGACACAATAAATGCACGCGCGAATCTGCGATAATCGCGAAAGGGTTAAGAGGTACTTATACGCGTAAAATGATAAATTTATTTTTATTTTATTTTATTTTTTTTTTTTGGTGTAAATATACATATAAGATGCCGTGAGATTGCGCGGTCGCTTTTAAAAATATTTTTGACGATCGATTGATCCATTGTATAGAACACACGATTCAATCATGTAGTACGTAAAATATAAATACGTGTGTATAATATATAGTATTTTTTCATGAGAGGTCGCGACGAGACGACGATAAGTTGGCCAGGCTTTTTAAATATAAAGAAAGGAGAGCTTAATCGTGCCGTTGACGATGCATCAGTAAGCTTCCGTAAGTGGTTACTGAATGTCTAGACAGTGTTGGACGTAATCAGGCCTTGTCGATAACTTTTAGAGCATTAGCCCTAAGAACACCGAAATCGGCCGAGCACTGCTTGTTTTCAGCTTTTCATCTTTCGTCTCAATAAAATCGTTATCCGTAAACTGTACCATTATTTTCTATCTCGTAGAAAAAAAAGATGCATGCTTAAAAATATATGTTTACAGTACGCATATTTAAAAGGCGTATAGGTCGCGGATTTGCATACGGTCGATACTATGGCTACGTGCCGCCGAGTAACTACCCTTCGCAGGAACTATAGTCGTCAGATAAAAATAAAAAGATCCTGAAACAGAGCAGCTGTGCAAAGCGGCCGCCTTTCTCCAGTTGGTAAGAGCATGTAACCGATAAGGAGCTCGGTGTTCTCGGAGGGCTAAGCACGGATGATGGTGGTGAATTATACGGTACCTTCTCTGCGCAAAGAATGCGCAACGAGTCGCAATCCTTCTACACGCTTGTAGTGATATTATAGCGCTGGTATAATATTTTATTAATTATCATTAACCGCGACAACGTAGCACTGTGCGAAATATATACACACACATATATATATATATATATATATATATATATATATATATATATAT
>NW_017305408.1:2358374-2360311 GCF_001594115.1 Trachymyrmex septentrionalis
TATATATACGTTATATATTCTGAATATTATATATTTTTACTGTGTAATTATAATAAATTGCTATACAATTACTAAATCAATCCTGAACGCGTAATTCACCTATACAAATTAACGATTTACGGGTCAACATTCGAAATTGCTATGAAAATGGAAATTCTGTCCATCAGCTGGTCTGGCTTTTTGACGTGCCGCTTTTGGACCACTGCTGCATCCGCGAACGTTACGAGATTAGCGTTCGTTTTTCGAGGTTTGTGTAAATATGTATTTAGATCATATAAGGTGAAATAGAGAGAGAGAGAGAGAGAGAGAGAGAGAGAGAGAAACAAAAAAAAATCAGATGAAATATCGATGTCTTCGATGTTCTTTCTATAGAGCGAGATTAATTCGTCGATAAAACTCTCCGATTCTCCCTGTATTTTTCAGGGGACAAGGGCAGATTAATATAACTAAATATCTTTAAATATCAATATTCCACGTCCCTCTTATCTCGGATTTTGCGTGGAATCGAACAGTGATGGGAATCCAAATAACACAAACGTTTCTCCGAGAAGTTTAATCAACAACGAAATCTAATCAATACGCGTTATAATAAATACCAAAAATTTCAAACTCTTAATCAAATATTTTACATCTACGATATAAAAATTGCAATTATGTCCTACACGTGATATTATTGATATACTTCAATTTCGCGATAATATTTCCATCTCACTGAAATTGTCGTAAAATTTTCATTTTATAATTATAATATACAATTCATTCTTTCGTGCTTTCGTTTAATTAGGTCTTCCAATTTTCTCTGTAATTTTCTACCTTGAAAAGTGAATTTTTTAATTTTCTGACGCCTGAATATGTTTCTTCTTTAAATATTGATTTTTATTCGAGGAATACAAGTAAAAGCGCATTTTATTCACGTTCGTCGGAGAATTTCCATTAGTAAATAAGAACAAAGGAATTTCGCCCCACTTTATTCATACGACTCAATTATCGCTCGAACTTTCTGGCCAAGGTTGCAAGAACAGAGAGTACATCCGTTCCGAACAAGTCTGATTTATCTAGCACGTAGCAAAGTTTGCACACACACGTCTTACCTCGTAAACGAACTTCGAGATTAAGTCTTTTCGTTCATGTTCTACCAATCAATAGATAGCAGTAGGCGGTAAGTATTCTGGCGATTCTCTTTTATTCTAAATCTTCCCGTTAAATAAAAATACGCGATTAATTGAATTCCCATCACTGACTAGTTGCCCAGTGACAGCAGCAGCAGCAGCAGTAACAGCAGCAACAGCAGCAGCAGCAGCAGCAGCAGCACCTTGTACATACACGAATTTTACGATAGAACGGAAAGGCGAATGAATTTTAATAGCATGCCGTATATAAAAAGAATAAAGCGGCGAATCGATTCAAAGTGGTTTTATTTCTCGCGCGCAAGGAGGAAAAAAGGTTAGATTTATAGACAGAATCGAGATTGATTATATTTTAGTAACGCGTTTGATATCTGACGAAAAGTATTTCGAGCGACACGTGCAAAAATTTCAAAGGAGATGCGATTTAAGAAAGAGAATGAGAGAGAGAGAGAGAGAGAGAGAGAAACGTCAAGGGCGCTTCTCATTCTATCTTGTATTTTCAGAAACGTGCCTCTATGTGGGCGGTTTGATAGTCACTAAAGACAAAGTGTGTTGAGATAAGAATTTAGAACGCGACATTTCTTCTATTTGTGTGTGCTTCTAGAGACGAGAGACACGTAGCTGTCGTGTACCGATTGTCTTTAATGTTAATGATCAATTAATTCCTTCGCTGCTTATTAATTCACTCGCTACACCGAATCTGTGACCGTTTGCGAACTGATACGCGAACGTACACGAGATAAAAATATACACATACAGAACGCATGAACAGATCTGTACATACACATGTATGATTAATTATGAGATTTT
>NW_017305408.1:2360411-2372985 GCF_001594115.1 Trachymyrmex septentrionalis
TGAGATAAAAATATACACATACAGAACACATGCATGAACAGATCTGTACATACACATGTATGATTAATTATGAGATTTTAGAGAGATCGTATGAGTTTCCAATCCAAGAACTTGGTTACGAGCGAATGCGCCAATGTCATACTTCTTTATTTTTGTCATATCGATATTTGGTCGATAATAAAATGCATATTAGAGAGAGAATAAAAAAAACTGTTTCCGTGAATTATTATTACCTTATATTTCTATACCATTCATTCTCATCGTTTCGACCTTCCAAACATTCCTACATATATATTTCAAGACGCGAAGACGTGAAATTCATCTTAATAGAGCAATAAGAATCTTATTAGCAATAAAAGAGTCACGAAGGTGTATTAATAAATTATATCCTATAATATCAGGTGTATTAGTAAATTATCTTCAACGGCAAAAACATCTGTTATTTTTTTATCACTGATAAAAATCTTATTGACATTAAATCCTGGTTACTTCTTTCAATGCGCAGCTTTATTTCTTCGCCGCCAGTATCACTTTCCTAATTATTCGAATATTATAATTTATTACGTGAATGGAAAATTTATCAATAATTTTAAAATAGTTGCTATTGAAAATTAATTAATCGTTCAATAGATAAGCAATATGAACGGTAGTTAGTGAGAGAGTTATTGGAATGAGTGACGGAAGAGAAATTACAACCCTCCTTTCTCTATTGCGTGATAAAGAAAAAGAACGAGCCATAACGAGAGCCATTTTCAAGCACTGCTTCCAATATGTCCAGGATGGAAACGACCATAGCGCTCTAATCGAGCTTGTCCTACTTTCTCGCACCTTCTGGACCTTTTGTACTGTAAACGTTACTGCCGTAATAAAAAGTTACGTGCGTTGTCGCGGAAACATGCTAAAACAATAGTACGTGTGTATTTGTATACGCGAAATTACCTTAACCCAACATCTTATTAATTCAAAAATAAATACTGTTACCGATTTTATTAATCGGAAAAATAATGTATGTAAGAAATATCTGCTCTGAAAATTACTGAATACACAGAAAGAATAGTTTTGCTGAAGTAAAAATTGAATTATATAACAGATCTGAAAATAATTTTTTGGTTGAGCCATCCAAATAATTATGCGGAACACTCAAACTAATTACTAGAATGTCAAAAACTTTTTGGAGATTGAATTTTTCCATTGCTTAACATCCTACCATAATTATTTTAATGTCCAACAAAATCATTTTCAGATCCAGTTGAATTTTTTAGATACTTCAACAAATTCGTTACATTTCCGTATAATTAAATATTTTGCGATTTAAATGCAATTAACGGATATATATTCCTAATCATTTCTTTCTGCTAATTCCATCTTTATTGAATTATAAATTGCAGATGAATAATTATACAACTCGTTGAAATTAGAATTTGTACTCAATACGATTGAAATCGTATCAACTATCACATTCTGAAAATACATTACTCTAAATTCTCTCTGTGAGAAGAGATAACAAATTCATCATCATTTGAGAACAGAAATCGACGTAGGGACAGAAAATTAACATGGAAACAAAGATTGTCCTAATTAGAAGCTCATGAATCTAAACAATAACTGTGCGGTGTTCGTTAACTGTATGGTTTACCCTAGTTTTCGTGCAAATGTAAAACAAACTGGTCATACTGTAAACGCGATGCGTTCATCCTTGAACTATTCATTACAACGAAACGCAACTTCAAGAGACAAACAGCAATTAAAAATTCAGAAACGCGCGCGCACGAATTTCCGCTCGCACTTTTATTATATCTACATACACATTATTATCGTCTGTAATTAAAGTCGATCAAAGGCAGTGCGCGAATTCACAATAATTATTTCCCGTGAAATTAGTCTACCGAATCCGAGAGTCAGGAATGATGTTTCGTCGAAATTTTATTTTGCATCGTCGGACGAAAACGGAATTGCAAACGCGATCAAATTAAAAGTAAAACTCTTCGACTCTTCGACTTTTCGTCTCATTGTCAGTAGTACAGCTCAATTCCATGCAAAATTCCAACGCACGAATACGTTATGCGATTCTCGCCGCCAATGAAGCGATCGCCATGCGTGTGACCCCCTATTCTCATCAGCCGACCTTCCCCGGCGGCGACTGATATAGAAAGCTATTGCAACAAATTGGATTTTAATTTAACTCGGTTACAAACATGTTCGCGCGCACACGCGGCACGGATTGGACCGCCGCCAGATAATCGAGAGCTTAAATGGAGTTCGAATGGAAAACCGATTGTTCTTTGCAGGCCACGGCGAAGCCCACTTTGACATTTGCTCGCATCGCCATTGTTTCGTTTCGTACTTACGTTAAAAAGCGCATCGATAAATTGTCCTCTGACCCAGGAGCGAGATATAACGCGCGATTGCGAAGTCTCGTTTAATTTTATAAGTATATCGTATAACAGTTCACGGGCGCGGTATATCAATTAACTGATTTATGAATTAAGAAGAAGTACTTGAGCTAGTAAAGAAATCAATTAATTCTTTCGTTAATTTCACCCCTTCAGACATGATTTTATTAGAATCGGAATTTTTTTTTTTTTTACTTCATTCGTATTGCAATTTTGTCCAAGTGGGGACATTCAGCAAAATAAATAAAGTGTTCATTTTTTCACGGAAGGGTCCCGTATATACATCTACATTAAAATGTGCTCATTTGAAAGAATCCTGTGGCACTCTTCTCTTCAGTCTGTGAAAGATTGCCTTGTCCATCAATCCATAAACCAACTGATTGGGGTGTAATTGCATTCTCTTTTTATATTGGTGTCACGATCTCACGACTTCCTCTCGCAAGGATGGAATACCCAAGTCGTGATGAAATCTTTCATTTGAGACGAACCAGGGGATGTCGACAATTATGCGAATTTATTATGGAGAGTTTTGGAACTGAACTCTTTGAAGGATTTCCATATTGGAATTGGCTATTATTTCCTATAGCTGATCCATATAGATCATAGGTCCATATTGGTTTAAGGATGCATAAGAGAAGTTTATTTTCTAGTGAAAGTTGGGAGTTTCATGAACCGAGAGGGTGCGTATTTTTCAGCTCCACCTTGAAACTCCTAGCTTGGGTTTATATGTGTAGAATTCAGTTTGCTTAATTTCTAGTTGTTTTATAGTTATAGAGTAAACTTCGAAAACTTTCGATTGGATTTTAATCTGTCCATTATGGAGAACTTTGATTTCATAATTTCCCTTTGCGTGCTCATTTGGTAAAAGGATGAGAGACCGTATATTACTGACTCCGTCAACAAATATAGGCGATGATTTAATTGGCTTTCCTTTGATTTTTACATCTTCAACTTGTTCTTCCTCATCAAGGGGAAGAAAGCTGTTTAACGTGCGCACTGGTTTGCCGAGCCAGTAAGTATTAAGTTTAGTCTGCTTTTATTTTCCAATAGGTGCTTCAAGAGGTATCTGGTACGTGGTCTTTTCCTCTTGTCTGATACCGTTCAGGGAATCTCATGATCTAGATTTACTTCTTGGTTTGCCATAATCTTTGAAGAATTTTTGTTTTGGTTATCACTGCCATGTAGACTTAAAGGATAGCCACTAAGTGAAAAAGAGCGAGATCTATCAGAGTTCACATTTGATGGAACTCTTCCCAGCGATGGTTGACCCTCCCCCGCCACTTCCAAGATTCTTGGGGGCCAGCCTCCGAGGAGGGTGGATTTTCCAGCACAGCTGGGTTGCCACTTGGGTAACGTTTCCGTATGTTTTATCCATTACATAGGTTTATTGACTGTTGTTGGTCCGCGGGAGGTAGTTTATTTCCCTCCTACCCTCCAGAAAAAGAAAAGCTGGCGAACGAGCTTCCATTCACCAGCCGGGGGATGCGGCTTTTAGCGGTTAGCATTCGCTGGAAGAGAACCATGTTAAAATATTTTTTTTCTTATATTTAATTCAAAGACACTTTAATAAGTAACGCACACTATAAACAATTATTTTTTAATTTTAACTTTTTCCATATAAATTATTATGTACTCTCTAAATCTCACGGAATGAAAAAAGAGTGAAAATACTACCACTCTTGTTCTCAAGAGTGGCAGATTTTCATTCTTTTTAGAGCGAGATTCTTTTTTACTCTTTTGAAATGAGAAAGGAGTAAAATCTCAATCTCTTTTTTTCGAGTAAGATCCCATCTACCCTGATATCACACTCCAAAAAAGGGATTGAGATTTCACTTTTTCGGAGTAAATCTCGCCCCAAAAAGAGTGAAAATCTGCCACTTTTGAACAAGAGTAGTGGTATTTTCTCTAGTTTCAAGACTGGCTCAATTTTCAGTCTCTTCCAGTGAAATTTCACTCCACGAGATTTTGAGAGTAGATACGCTCAAATGACAGAGTTAAATAATCGTCGAATCAATGAATAATGTTTCCAAATTTCAAGTACGTTACCCAGGATTTGAAGGGGTTAAAAGCGACATATAAATTAACACAGAAGTATTTGAGCACTAAGATAATCTGCTTTTGACGGAATATAAGATTTTCTCTTGTTTAATTAAAATTTTGTCCTTTCATACTTTGACGCTATATTCTGTGCCGTCGGATTTTATTCATTCTTAATGTTCCACGTGCGATCGCGATAAACGCTATAATCGTATCACTCTCGACGGTGCCCGCCATTTTTTCATCCAATTGAATTTTTCCATTGCGGATCACGACGAACGTGCTTATCGCACGCAGGAATGATGTATCCGCTATATTTAGTCGGCTACTAAACCGGATGATGCTTCTTGTTGCGGCGCATATTGTGCTGCAGTGTGACAGATGACACGGATGGAGCGTCGACAATCGATTAATTTGCCCGCTCGACCACCAGCTACATCCACTTACATCCGACATTCGTTCGCGCCGCGACACGACGCATGTATCGACTAATCAGCGCCGATTTGTTCGCCGATCGGAACGTGCAGCATCCGCAAGCGGATCGTTGCGTTGTTTACAACCGGAACGTGATTAAATAGATAGGGCATGATAAATATTCGTTTCCTATCCGCGTATGGATTTAAATAGACATAGATATCTATAATCAAATACTCCAAAATATCCGAAATCCTCTTAAATATCTTCCGATGCCCAGAAATATCTGTTCATTTATCTGTTCCGATCAAGTAAAGTACATAAGGCAAATGGAGAATAAAATAAATGACTGAATAATATGAGATTTTTGTACATCAGATATCCTGCAATGCTCAGAAATATTTCACTGATTATCATATTGTGATGTCAGGTAAATCCAAAAAATGCTAAATAAGTAAAGTAAATATTTTAAGACACAAAACGTACTTATCGGAAAAATGACATGAATATCATGTCACATGAACCATTCCTTAAGAATTTCGGGCATTTGAAATGGACTCGAAAACATCAACATCAAAAGTGTGTCGACTTATGTTACATCATATCGAAAAATGATACATTCAATTATGTTATTAGTTATTACAACCATATTATATTATTAACGTCCAGTTTTTAAATCAACAATTTTATCACGCTTTGAATCATAAATTCTTCTCTCGTTCACTCGAGAACCTCCTCTCCTCCCCTCCCCCTCCCCTCCCAGTCATTCACGAATATTCAAAATTAAACGCCATTAGTCAAAAGCAAACATAAATAATAAATATCGGTAATTTCCGAATTACCGAGATAATCTGTAATAATATGATTCAGGTGGTTTGGGGCCAATTGATCATTAAGTAAATTAAGCGCAAAGATTATCGTACGTTTCCTGTAAATGGTGTAAATAATAGATTTAAACTTTTCTTACAAAATATTCAATGTACTCAGACATTACGATTTTTTAAGATTAATTCTGATAAATTTGGGGAAATTATTAATATTTCAGATTGATCGCGTAAGTCCGACAACCATATCGGCATGCAATTATAATTTCTGAAATTAATTCATTTCAATAAATATATATAATAGTTCAACATCTTAACATTCAGAGTGGCGTAGTGGCGCTTCGTATTTAAAGTAATGTATCTAACGTAAACGTTCTCATTTCCAATCTTATTTTATTTGCATTGTTATAAAGACAATTGGTCGCATCGAATGAAAGAGGCGATTAGTATTAAGGTCGCTCGATAAAATGGGGACGATATCAAACGATCGTGAAATCTGGTAGGTCGATGCACCTTGTAATAACAATCGGATATCACGTAAACGATTCCTAATTATCGGTGCCGCGGCAGAGCAGAACGGAATTTTATGCGGGCGGACAAATCGTTGAGAGACATGCAACGAACACACCACCCTACACGATTAATTGTAAACCCTACCTTCGACATCAAAAGTGGCTTTAAATAGATAAAAATAAATTTGCTGAACAAATGTATATTTTTATACAAACAGTGAGATAATGATATACATAATTAATATCTAATCTTATATTGATTAATTTTATTTAAAAAATTTACCAACAAAATTCCTGCCAACGTGCTGCAGATAAGAATATGCAGGCGATCAGTTGAGAATATTCTACAATAACAATGAGAGATCTAATTAGATAACAGTAGTGGTGAATGAATAATGTTGTTTGTGTGAATGTAAGAGCAACTGCAACAACGGTTGCGAGATACTTGCTTCGTGTTAGAAATATCAGATGTAACGCTATATAATATCTGTGTGATCGCAAATAACAAAATGTCAAGAGGACCAGAGCAAACTGGGGTCCAAAATATTCCGAGCAAAAATCTATTCGTGTTTTACATATACGACAAAAGTTAAAAAAAAAAAAACATTTAAAAAAAGAAAAATCGACAAAGCAAATCGATTGATGTTTTTACATTAAATATTTAAAAAATCAAAGTAAAACTTAAATTAAAACAGCAAAGCTAGAATTATGTGCACAAAATAATTTTATAACTTTATTTATACGATATACATATATATAGTAGTTTATTTTATTATCTTTAATTTTTACATATTTTATCCCCAAAGCTGTATTAATTCAAATATAAATAATTGTTAAAATAATTTGTTGTATAAAATTACATTTTTCGCGCACAAGATGATTTCTCTTAAATTACTTCTGCAATAAAAATAATAAATTCCAGTAGCTAATTCCCTGAAATTGTCTAACTGTTAAATCCACATTATAAACAATACTTTTCACACTTAATATAATAAATAAATATGATATGTATTGGTTATCCTTTTTTTTTTTTTTTTACGATATTAATAATAGTTTAGCTAGTTTAAAACTATCAAAGATTCGTCAAACTAGATTGTAACTTGAAATGAAAAGCAAAAATATCAGAATTATAACACTTGACATTTTTGACATATTTATTTTTTTATCTTAATTTACAATCTAGTTTGACACAAACTATTGAGAATTTTAAAGTAAATCTTATTAATATGGTAAAAGAAGAGAAAAATACGATATCTCTGATAATTTTATTTATGCATAAAGTTACTCTCTAAATCTAAATCAGTGGATAATATCAGTGCCAAACATGCCACTGGTAATCAGTGAATGAAATGTGAGATCTCTAATCTAGTTAATCTTTATTATGTGACCTAGTTAACCTTGTTTTAGTTCATAAATTCAATGAATATGGTATTGGAAGATTGAAATTAACGTGCAAATATTAGCATTTTAATTATATAACGCTCAAACTTTCCTTCAACTCTTTCAGTTGAACTTCACTGATTATCCAGTGCTAAGTATGCCATTGGATAATCAGTGACTATTCACTTTAGAGAGTATACATAAAAATTCAAATTTAGAGAGTACACATAAAAGTATTGTTTCACAATGAATAGAAAGGAAAAAAAGATGGGATATGTATCGTTCAGGTGATCGTAACTAATAATGTAAAAACAGAGAAGACTACATATTGAACCCTTGAAAAGTAGCATTCTCTCGGAGAATGCGAGAGTGAAATTAGCGTTTCGATTAAGCAAGCAATGGATATCGTTCTGGCAATGTCGGCGGTTCATCGCTCCCATGACGCGCAATGCGCCCCAAGGAACGTTTTTCGCGGCCGATACCGCAGCTCTGACAGAATAATGCGCGAGTTACAAATGCGTCGTCTATATACGCCGGGAGCAGTGTTATCTTTCTGCAACAATGCGCCAGTTTATCGACGCGCTCGCGCGCACGTTTATTAACAATCAGATCCTTTTTGTCGCTTTTATCATTTGCGCTTCGTTTATCGAAATCGGTCGACCGCAGAAAAAGTACCGCCTAAGCGTTCCACTGCGTTTTTCTCCCGGTCGTTTTTTAATTATTATTTTAAACGAGCGCATCACGTACAAACACATACGTGTGCAATTTGTCTCCCGCGGATAAAAGTTGGAGGCAAGTAATTTCTTGTATCGAATTCTTCGCGCAATTCGTGCAACGCGACATCTGCTCTGTATCGCATGGAACATTTAATGCTAAAGAGAGCGTGTCTCCACCCTCTCGTCTCACGTTTATCTTTGCAGAGTCTTCGCAGAGGTTGTGAATTAGCCTCCACCTAATTTCCACGGGGTGTCATTTTGACGGTACATTCACTGTTTATTTCGCCACTCACCTTACAGTCTCATCGGATTCATTTCACCGACTACATCACCATTCGCTAGCTAGTTGTACTTGCAGTTGCACTTGCAAGCGTAGATCTTTCTCTAGAGAAGAACACTCAATGGATCATTGTACAGTGTGTTATTTACTAATATCCGATATTGAACGGCCATTAAAATTAAAAAGTAAAATAAAATAAGATAAAACTTGCTTATACAGTAGGGACAGCAAAAGTTTCGTTGTTAAGATACTAATTGGCTTCGTGAGACGCTCATTATTATCAGCACAACATTTTTTTATCCAAGCGTCGTGCTGTCTTTTATATTATATTTAAAGTGCATTAAAATTGATAATTGTTTTCAAATTACATATCTATTATATATAGAATATCGGGTAGAACCCGAGTAATGGAATTAGTATAACAGCCAGAAGTGAAAATATTTATCCTTTTCTTATACCTTGGAGGGAAAGTGTCGTATTAGATTTGCAAAGTTAGCACGCTGTATTTTCAAATTTGCTTTTTACTGTAGAAAAAGAGTTGCATTTTTCATATTAAAAAAACCAAACTCTTTTGAAAAGTATAGCAGTCGGGACTCTGTTTAAAAATAACAGTAAAGTATATAATCTGTACAGATTTTTACATTTATACACACTGTATAGATTTTTGCTAAAACTAACGGAAAATGTTGCTGGAATTACGACAAATTATAGTTATTCTCAACAACCAGTTATTTTTTAACTACTTGAGTATCAGCGTTGAATGTGGTAACTACTTTTGGAATTAACGTTTCCCGTCAAAAGAAAATTCACTTGAAATTAAATAATTGAAACGCAAAGTTGTTTGACTCCTCGAAACTCCGAAAGCTCAATTATTCGTACCTTTGCTACAGAAAGGATTGTGCCATCTTGCCTCACTTTGGACTGCGATATCGCTGATCGATAATTTTAGGAAACTTTGTACACCGTGTGAATACGAGAGGCAATCGGCATTAGCGAATCTCAAAGGGTTAGAAATGATCGGAGGGATGGAATTAACAACGCGTATCACAGTCTGCACACGTGACACATTAACGGTATACATTAACGAGTCGCGTACAGAGGCGGTGTGTAATATAAGTGCCGCAAAGACCGTATATATCGGGGTGATAGCATACTCTGGGATCCCTCCCTCTCTTCTCCCCCTCCCCTCTCTCTCTCTCCAACCCGCCCCCGTCGTCGCATGTTTCACGGTGTGCAGAATGTACACGCGTCTGTGTTAAGCCTCCGTAATGCTCGCCATGTATCATGGTGGTAGCACACGAGCTGAAGATGAGAAGGTAACGGAGGGTACGACGGTGCGGGGGATGCGGTTGATACACCGTTGTAATACGGCGCATGTCGGCGCAAGTTTTTGCATAGCGCAAGCACGGCCGTTTAAGCCGTGTAGCCTTATTCGGCATCGCTTTATTTAGGGAAACATAGGAATATTCGGCGAGTTACGCATAGTTACGAAATTCGCAATTCGCGACTGCGCCATCGGGCTATTTCGCGGGGTATTTTCGATCTCTTCGAACCTTTGCGACATTCCTGCGCCCTGTAGATATACATTACGTACGTACGTCGGATGGCCCCGTATGTTCCTTCTCGTCGGGACTGGAGAACGGCGACCATTAACGAGTAGTAGTGTGTGTGAACCTCCGTCTATATCCTCTCTCCAAGCGCGAGTCCCTCCCGAGAGGGTCATACCTCAACGAACGCGAGAGTCCTCGTTTATAGCTACGAGCGCGAAGCGTTACCGTTACTATACATCTATCTACTAGTCAATTTCAAAAAGCGCGATGTTCATATTTTAAGTTTTAACAATGCCAATCGCGCGAATCGTGTCATCCGTCTATCGATTCCTTCGTTACGATTACAACGGCGGCATCACTTTTTCCCTACCTAACCAGCCCCTCTTTTTGCCTCGTCGAAAAAGAAAAAAGAAGAAAAAAAAAACATCACAAAGGTAAAAGAAAAAAAAAATACATATGCACCAAGTATGTAAAAATATAAATGTTCGATCTGGAAACTTGTAAACAATGAGCGCAACGGCAAACTGCTCTGCCGGAAATAAAAATTACTAAATTCCGGTTAGGAGAGTCCGCACGATGGAATTTACAACTGCGAAGGATATTTATTTCTCGAGAACAATTCAGACGAATTTGCATTTATATACGAAGGACTGAGGGTATAGACCTAAGTCACATTTATAGTAGAACCTGAATTAATGCAATATAACAGTTCTACTGCACGTAGTGCTTTGTGGCTATTTCTGCAGCTATTGTTCGAATAGGTACAGCGATATCTGAACTTCTACTTGAACTTGTAGCATCTTCCTAATTTCCTTTTCGGCTCGAATACAATATATTTTAAATTCTCTCCTACGCGAAACGCGCAGATCAAAAGGATCCTTTGATATCTCGAATATAATGTCTGGAGATATATTCGCTCATTATGCTTGTCATGTGCTATGGAATAACATTAACATAAGTCTCTCCCTTATCGTGCGGTCATGTCTAACTATATATCTCACTGTACTATGATAGACACTTATAGCTTGAGGCCTACAGACAAAGAGAGAAAGAACGAGATGGTAGTTACAAGAAGAGAGACAGGGAGAGAGAGAGAGAGAGAGAGAGAGAGAGAGAGAGAGAGAGAAGGAATCAAGATTCATCGCAACTAGCAGAAGGAGAAGATTCGAGGATTCATCTTCGTAATTCAGTCATATCGGTTATATCTGCCACATCATCGCCGGTTTAGCGACCGCCGCGAGGCGAACTTCCCGATCGTATTTACGAATTGAAAGCAACTTCCTGTAGAGAGAGAGAAAGAGAGAGATCCGTAGGCGAAACTTCGGCCGTGAATTAATTAAGACGAGTAAATACCGGGGGAGCTTTAAACGGCACGGATGAAAAACTTTACATTGTTTAAGTAGCTCACAGCCGAATTCGAAAGTTTTAATTGGCGGTGAGTACG
Organism: Trachymyrmex septentrionalis; assembly: GCF_001594115.1. Lineage (NCBI taxonomy): Eukaryota > Metazoa > Arthropoda > Insecta > Hymenoptera > Formicidae > Trachymyrmex > Trachymyrmex septentrionalis. Next base: position 2,371,962 of record NW_017305408.1, read on the forward strand.
ACTCGGGCGCGGCGCGTACAATCGAGTTTGTCATTTGTATTTAAGACTATCCCTAAACACGGCTGGATGTCAAGTGACTCCCTGTCATATTTTCCGGACATTCTCTCGGTCCAAGTTTCAATTAAAAGTATATATATATATTAGGGTATTAGTTAAGTATATTGCCATACTCAATAGAGCGATTCTTTGGTTTATTTCAAGTAAAAAAGTCCATATAAACGTGTGTCCTAAACGGCTTAGTTTCCAAAATAAAAAAATTTAAACGTGTAGTAATAACCTGTTTACTTGAAAGAAATACAGCTTGAACTAATTAAAAACTAGTCAAAAACAGAAAAATAAAAACAGGCTTCAGTTCTTCTGATGAAATAAAACAATTAGATGAATTGTTGAAAATATGTCCACCTTGCGCCATGATACATTCATCGAGCCTTCTTCTAAAGATACCAGATGTGTTACGTATTGTCTCGCATGAAGCAACTATTCCTCAAATCATTCTCATTCTCAATTGGGGTGGTATAAACCAATGATTTCAGATGCCCCCCAAGGAAATAATCCAAAGGATTTAAGTCTGATGATTTAGGAGGCTTTGACTTTGGCTTTGTCATTTTGTTTACGGTTGTGCGAATGGTAACTCGAATAGTAACGTGTTAAGCAAGGCATATTTATGCAGGAAGATATCTCCAACGCAATTTACCGTTTCGTCAAACATTCACGAACATTCACCTGTATTTCGGAACATATGGCAACATACTTAACTAACACCCTGTATATATTGTATATATATATATATATATTATGTATATATATATATATATATATATATATATATATATTTAGGGTATTAGTTAAGTATATTGCCATACTCAATAGAGCGATTCTTTGGTTTATTTCAAGTAAAAAAGTCCATATAAACGTGTGTCCTAAACGGCTTAGTTTCCAAAATAAAAAAATTTAAACGTGTAGTAATAACCTGTTTACTTGAAAGAAATACAGCTTGAACTAATTAAAAACTAGTCAAAAACAG